>NW_027020799.1:17500-20000 GCF_036884655.1 Musa acuminata AAA Group
GCCATTTTTGGCTGCGCGAGCGAGCGGCGAGCGGCGGACAGCGAGCGAAGCGAGAGGCAGCACCGTCCCTGCTATACGAAAGCCCCATCCAGCCCTGTGCCACCCGGGGGGTTCCAGGGTGCTGAGATGGCTGACGTTTTGCTCCGCTCTCGACGGTCACCGCGCAACGCAAGAACAGGCCAAAAACTGGCCAAAACGGCCCAAAAACGGGCCAAAACTGGCCATTTTTGGCTGCGCGAGCGAGCGGCGAGCGGCGGACAGCGAGCGAAGCGAGAGGCAGCACCGTCCCTGCTATACGAAAGCCCCATCCAGCCCTGTGCCACCCGGGGGGTTCCAGGGTGCTGAGATGGCTGACATTTTGCTCCGCTCACGACGGTCGCCGCGGCACACAAGAACAGCCCAAAAACAGGCCAAAACAGCCCAAAAACGGGCCAAAACTGGCCATTTTTGGCTGCGCGAGCGAGCAGCGAGCGGCGGACAGCGAGCGAAGCGAGAGGCAGCACCGTCCCTGCTATACGAAAGCCCCATCCAGCCCTGTGCCACCCGGGGGGTTCCAGGGTGCTGAGATGGCTGACGTTTTGCTCCGCTCACGACGGTCGCCGCGGCACGCAAGAACAGGCCAAAAACTGGCCAAAACAGCCCAAAAACGGGCCAAAACTGGCCATTTTTTGCTGCGCGAGCGAGCGGAGAGCGGCGAACAGCGAGCGAAGCGCGAGGCAGCACCGTCCCTGCTATACGAAAGCCCCATCCAGCCCTGTGCCACCCGGGGGGTTCCAGGGTGCTGAGATGGCTGACATTTTGCTCCGCTCACGACGGTCACCGCGCCACACAAGAACAGCCCAAAAACAGGCCAAAACAGCCCAAAAACGGGCCAAAACTGGCCATTTTTGGCTGCGCGAGCGAGCGGCGAGCGGCGAACAGCGAGCGAAGCGAGAGGCAGCACCGTCCCTGCTATACGAAAGCCCCATCCAGCCCTGTGCCACCCGGGGGGTTCCAGGGTGCTGAGATGGCTGACGTTTTGCTCCGCTCACGACGGTCACCGCACCACGCAAGAACAGGCCAAAAACTGGCCAAAACAGCCCAAAAACGGGCCAAAACTGGCCATTTTTGGCTGCGCGAGCGAGCGGCGAGCGGCGAACAGCGAGCGAAGCGAGAGGCAGCACCGTCCCTGCTATACGAAAGCCCCATCCAGCCCTGTGCCACCCGGGGGGTTCCAGGGTGCTGAGATGGCTGACGTTTTGCTCCGCTCTCGACGGTCACCGCGCAATGCAAGAACAGGCCAAAAACTGGCCAAAACGGCCCAAAAACGGGCCAAAACTGGCCATTTTTGGCTGCGCGAGCGGCGAGCGGCGGACAGCGAGCGAAGCGAGAGGCAGCACCGTCCCTGCTATACGAAAGCCCCATCCAGCCCTGTGCCACCCGGGGGGTTCCAGGGTGCTGAGATGGCTGACGTTTTGCTCCGCTCTCGACGGTCACCGCGCAATGCAAGAACAGGCCAAAAACTGGCCAAAACGGCCCAAAAACGGGCCAAAACTGGCCATTTTTGGCTGCGCGAGCGAGCGGCGAGCGGCGGACAGCGAGCGAAGCGAGAGGCAGCACCGTCCCTGCTATACGAAAGCCCCATCCAGCCCTGTGCCACCCGGGGGGTTCCAGGGTGCTGAGATGGCTGACGTTTTGCTCCGCTCTCGACGGTCACCGCGCAATGCAAGAACAGGCCAAAAACTGGCCAAAACGGCCCAAAAACGGGCCAAAACTGGCCATTTTTGGCTGCACGAGCGAGCGGCGAGCGGCGGACAGCGAGCGAAGCGAGAGGCAGCACCGTCCCTGCTATACGAAAGCCCCATCCAGCCCTGTGCCACCCGGGGGGTTCCAGGGTGCTGAGATGGCTGACGTTTTGCTCCGCTCTCGACGGTCACCGCGCAATGCAAGAACAGGCCAAAAACTGGCCAAAACGGCCCAAAAACGGGCCAAAACTGGCCATTTTTGGCTGCACGAGCGAGCGGCGAGCGGCGGACAGCGAGCGAAGCGAGAGGCAGCACCGTCCCTGCTATACGAAAGCCCCATCCAGCCCTGTGCCACCCGGGGGGTTCCAGGGTGCTGAGATGGCTGACGTTTTGCTCCGCTCTCGACGGTCACCGCGCAATGCAAGAACAGGCCAAAAACTGGCCAAAACGGCCCAAAAACGGGCCAAAACTGGCCATTTTTGGCTGCACGAGCGAGCGGCGAGCGGCGGACAGCGAGCGAAGCGAGAGGCAGCACCGTCCCTGCTATACGAAAGCCCCATCCAGCCCTGTGCCACCCGGGGGGTTCCAGGGTGCTGAGATGGCTGACGTTTTGCTCCGCTCTCGACGGTCACCGCGCAATGCAAGAACAGGCCAAAAACTGGCCAAAACGGCCCAAAAACGGGCCAAAACTGGCCATTTTTGGCTGCACGAGCGAGCGGCGAGCGGCGGACAGCGAGCGAAGCGAGAGGCAGCACCGTCCCTGCTATACGAAAGCC
>NW_027020799.1:30000-35000 GCF_036884655.1 Musa acuminata AAA Group
CCTGCTATACGAAAGCCCCATCCAGCCCTGTGCCACCCGGGGGGTTCCAGGGTGCTGAGATGGCTGACGTTTTGCTCCGCTCTCGACGGTCACCGCGCAATGCAAGAACAGGCCAAAAACTGGCCAAAACGGCCCAAAAACGGGCCAAAACTGGCCATTTTTGGCTGCGCGAGCGGCGAGCGGCGGACAGCGAGCGAAGCGAGAGGCAGCACCGTCCCTGCTATACGAAAGCCCCATCCAGCCCTGTGCCACCCGGGGGGTTCCAGGGTGCTGAGATGGCTGACGTTTTGCTCCGCTCTCGACGGTCACCGCGCAATGCAAGAACAGGCCAAAAACTGGCCAAAACGGCCCAAAAACGGGCCAAAACTGGCCATTTTTGGCTGCGCGAGCGAGCGGCGAGCGGCGGACAGCGAGCGAAGCGAGAGGCAGCACCGTCCCTGCTATACGAAAGCCCCATCCAGCCCTGTGCCACCCGGGGGGTTCCAGGGTGCTGAGATGGCTGACGTTTTGCTCCGCTCTCGACGGTCACCGCGCAATGCAAGAACAGGCCAAAAACTGGCCAAAACGGCCCAAAAACGGGCCAAAACTGGCCATTTTTGGCTGCACGAGCGAGCGGCGAGCGGCGGACAGCGAGCGAAGCGAGAGGCAGCACCGTCCCTGCTATACGAAAGCCCCATCCAGCCCTGTGCCACCCGGGGGGTTCCAGGGTGCTGAGATGGCTGACGTTTTGCTCCGCTCTCGACGGTCACCGCGCAATGCAAGAACAGGCCAAAAACTGGCCAAAACGGCCCAAAAACGGGCCAAAACTGGCCATTTTTGGCTGCACGAGCGAGCGGCGAGCGGCGGACAGCGAGCGAAGCGAGAGGCAGCACCGTCCCTGCTATACGAAAGCCCCATCCAGCCCTGTGCCACCCGGGGGGTTCCAGGGTGCTGAGATGGCTGACGTTTTGCTCCGCTCTCGACGGTCACCGCGCAATGCAAGAACAGGCCAAAAACTGGCCAAAACGGCCCAAAAACGGGCCAAAACTGGCCATTTTTGGCTGCACGAGCGAGCGGCGAGCGGCGGACAGCGAGCGAAGCGAGAGGCAGCACCGTCCCTGCTATACGAAAGCCCCATCCAGCCCTGTGCCACCCGGGGGGTTCCAGGGTGCTGAGATGGCTGACGTTTTGCTCCGCTCTCGACGGTCACCGCGCAATGCAAGAACAGGCCAAAAACTGGCCAAAACGGCCCAAAAACGGGCCAAAACTGGCCATTTTTGGCTGCGCGAGCGAGCGGCGAGCGGCGGACAGCGAGCGAAGCGAGAGGCAGCACCGTCCCTGCTATACGAAAGCCCCATCCAGCCCTGTGCCACCCGGGGGGTTCCAGGGTGCTGAGATGGCTGACGTTTTGCTCCGCTCTCGACGGTCACCGCGCAATGCAAGAACAGGCCAAAAACTGGCCAAAACGGCCCAAAAACGGGCCAAAACTGGCCATTTTTGGCTGCACGAGCGAGCGGCGAGCGGCGGACAGCGAGCGAAGCGAGAGGCAGCACCGTCCCTGCTATACGAAAGCCCCATCCAGCCCTGTGCCACCCGGGGGGTTCCAGGGTGCTGAGATGGCTGACGTTTTGCTCCGCTCTCGACGGTCACCGCGCAATGCAAGAACAGGCCAAAAACTGGCCAAAACGGCCCAAAAACGGGCCAAAACTGGCCATTTTTGGCTGCACGAGCGAGCGGCGAGCGGCGGACAGCGAGCGAAGCGAGAGGCAGCACCGTCCCTGCTATACGAAAGCCCCATCCAGCCCTGTGCCACCCGGGGGGTTCCAGGGTGCTGAGATGGCTGACGTTTTGCTCCGCTCTCGACGGTCACCGCGCAATGCAAGAACAGGCCAAAAACTGGCCAAAACGGCCCAAAAACGGGCCAAAACTGGCCATTTTTGGCTGCACGAGCGAGCGGCGAGCGGCGGACAGCGAGCGAAGCGAGAGGCAGCACCGTCCCTGCTATACGAAAGCCCCATCCAGCCCTGTGCCACCCGGGGGGTTCCAGGGTGCTGAGATGGCTGACGTTTTGCTCCGCTCTCGACGGTCACCGCGCAATGCAAGAACAGGCCAAAAACTGGCCAAAACGGCCCAAAAACGGGCCAAAACTGGCCATTTTTGGCTGCGCGAGCGAGCGGCGAGCGGCGGACAGCGAGCGAAGCGAGAGGCAGCACCGTCCCTGCTATACGAAAGCCCCATCCAGCCCTGTGCCACCCGGGGGGTTCCAGGGTGCTGAGATGGCTGACGTTTTGCTCCGCTCTCGACGGTCACCGCGCAATGCAAGAACAGGCCAAAAACTGGCCAAAACGGCCCAAAAACGGGCCAAAACTGGCCATTTTTGGCTGCACGAGCGAGCGGCGAGCGGCGGACAGCGAGCGAAGCGAGAGGCAGCACCGTCCCTGCTATACGAAAGCCCCATCCAGCCCTGTGCCACCCGGGGGGTTCCAGGGTGCTGAGATGGCTGACGTTTTGCTCCGCTCTCGACGGTCACCGCGCAATGCAAGAACAGGCCAAAAACTGGCCAAAACGGCCCAAAAACGGGCCAAAACTGGCCATTTTTGGCTGCACGAGCGAGCGGCGAGCGGCGGACAGCGAGCGAAGCGAGAGGCAGCACCGTCCCTGCTATACGAAAGCCCCATCCAGCCCTGTGCCACCCGGGGGGTTCCAGGGTGCTGAGATGGCTGACGTTTTGCTCCGCTCTCGACGGTCACCGCGCAATGCAAGAACAGGCCAAAAACTGGCCAAAACGGCCCAAAAACGGGCCAAAACTGGCCATTTTTGGCTGCACGAGCGAGCGGCGAGCGGCGGACAGCGAGCGAAGCGAGAGGCAGCACCGTCCCTGCTATACGAAAGCCCCATCCAGCCCTGTGCCACCCGGGGGGTTCCAGGGTGCTGAGATGGCTGACGTTTTGCTCCGCTCTCGACGGTCACCGCGCAATGCAAGAACAGGCCAAAAACTGGCCAAAACGGCCCAAAAACGGGCCAAAACTGGCCATTTTTGGCTGCGCGAGCGAGCGGCGAGCGGCGGACAGCGAGCGAAGCGAGAGGCAGCACCGTCCCTGCTATACGAAAGCCCCATCCAGCCCTGTGCCACCCGGGGGGTTCCAGGGTGCTGAGATGGCTGACGTTTTGCTCCGCTCTCGACGGTCACCGCGCAATGCAAGAACAGGCCAAAAACTGGCCAAAACGGCCCAAAAACGGGCCAAAACTGGCCATTTTTGGCTGCACGAGCGAGCGGCGAGCGGCGGACAGCGAGCGAAGCGAGAGGCAGCACCGTCCCTGCTATACGAAAGCCCCATCCAGCCCTGTGCCACCCGGGGGGTTCCAGGGTGCTGAGATGGCTGACGTTTTGCTCCGCTCTCGACGGTCACCGCGCAATGCAAGAACAGGCCAAAAACTGGCCAAAACGGCCCAAAAACGGGCCAAAACTGGCCATTTTTGGCTGCACGAGCGAGCGGCGAGCGGCGGACAGCGAGCGAAGCGAGAGGCAGCACCGTCCCTGCTATACGAAAGCCCCATCCAGCCCTGTGCCACCCGGGGGGTTCCAGGGTGCTGAGATGGCTGACGTTTTGCTCCGCTCTCGACGGTCACCGCGCAATGCAAGAACAGGCCAAAAACTGGCCAAAACGGCCCAAAAACGGGCCAAAACTGGCCATTTTTGGCTGCACGAGCGAGCGGCGAGCGGCGGACAGCGAGCGAAGCGAGAGGCAGCACCGTCCCTGCTATACGAAAGCCCCATCCAGCCCTGTGCCACCCGGGGGGTTCCAGGGTGCTGAGATGGCTGACGTTTTGCTCCGCTCTCGACGGTCACCGCGCAATGCAAGAACAGGCCAAAAACTGGCCAAAACGGCCCAAAAACGGGCCAAAACTGGCCATTTTTGGCTGCACGAGCGAGCGGCGAGCGGCGGACAGCGAGCGAAGCGAGAGGCAGCACCGTCCCTGCTATACGAAAGCCCCATCCAGCCCTGTGCCACCCGGGGGGTTCCAGGGTGCTGAGATGGCTGACGTTTTGCTCCGCTCTCGACGGTCACCGCGCAATGCAAGAACAGGCCAAAAACTGGCCAAAACGGCCCAAAAACGGGCCAAAACTGGCCATTTTTGGCTGCACGAGCGAGCGGCGAGCGGCGGACAGCGAGCGAAGCGAGAGGCAGCACCGTCCCTGCTATACGAAAGCCCCATCCAGCCCTGTGCCACCCGGGGGGTTCCAGGGTGCTGAGATGGCTGACGTTTTGCTCCGCTCTCGACGGTCACCGCGCAATGCAAGAACAGGCCAAAAACTGGCCAAAACGGCCCAAAAACGGGCCAAAACTGGCCATTTTTGGCTGCACGAGCGAGCGGCGAGCGGCGGACAGCGAGCGAAGCGAGAGGCAGCACCGTCCCTGCTATACGAAAGCCCCATCCAGCCCTGTGCCACCCGGGGGGTTCCAGGGTGCTGAGATGGCTGACGTTTTGCTCCGCTCTCGACGGTCACCGCGCAATGCAAGAACAGGCCAAAAACTGGCCAAAACGGCCCAAAAACGGGCCAAAACTGGCCATTTTTGGCTGCGCGAGCGAGCGGCGAGCGGCGGACAGCGAGCGAAGCGAGAGGCAGCACCGTCCCTGCTATATACGAAAGCCCCATCCAGCCCTGTGCCACCCGGGGGGTTCCAGGGTGCTGAGATGGCTGACGTTTTGCTCCGCTCACGACGGTCACCGCACCACGCAAGAACGGACCATAAACAGGCCAAAACAGCCCAAAAACGGGCCAAAACTGGTCATTTTTGGCTGCGCGAGCGAGCGGCGAGCGGCGAACAGCGAGCGAAGCGTGAGGCAGCACCGTCCCTGCTATACGAAAGCCCCATCCAGCCCTGTGCCACCCGGGGGGTTCCAGGGTGCTGAGATGGCTGACGTTTTGCTCCGCTCACGACGGTCACCGCGCCATGCAAGAACGGACCAAAAACAGGCCAAAACAGCCCAAAAACGGGCCAAAACTGGCCATTTTT
>NW_027020799.1:55000-57500 GCF_036884655.1 Musa acuminata AAA Group
GGCGGACAGCGAGCGAAGCGAGAGGCAGCACCGTCCCTGCTATACGAAAGCCCCATCCAGCCCTGTGCCACCCGGGGGGTTCCAGGGTGCTGAGATGGCTGACGTTTTGCTCCGCTCACGACGGTCGCCGCGGCACGCAAGAACAGGCCAAAAACTGGCCAAAACAGCCCAAAAACGGGCCAAAACTGGCCATTTTTTGCTGCGCGAGCGAGCGGAGAGCGGCGAACAGCGAGCGAAGCGCGAGGCAGCACCGTCCCTGCTATACGAAAGCCCCATCCAGCCCTGTGCCACCCGGGGGGTTCCAGGGTGCTGAGATGGCTGACATTTTGCTCCGCTCACGACGGTCACCGCGCCACACAAGAACAGCCCAAAAACAGGCCAAAACAGCCCAAAAACGGGCCAAAACTGGCCATTTTTGGCTGCGCGAGCGAGCGGCGAGCGGCGAACAGCGAGCGAAGCGAGAGGCAGCACCGTCCCTGCTATACGAAAGCCCCATCCAGCCCTGTGCCACCCGGGGGGTTCCAGGGTGCTGAGATGGCTGACGTTTTGCTCCGCTCACGACGGTCACCGCACCACGCAAGAACAGGCCAAAAACTGGCCAAAACAGCCCAAAAACGGGCCAAAACTGGCCATTTTTGGCTGCGCGAGCGAGCGGCGAGCGGCGAACAGCGAGCGAAGCGAGAGGCAGCACCGTCCCTGCTATACGAAAGCCCCATCCAGCCCTGTGCCACCCGGGGGGTTCCAGGGTGCTGAGATGGCTGACGTTTTGCTCCGCTCTCGACGGTCACCGCGCAACGCAAGAACAGGCCAAAAACTGGCCAAAACGGCCCAAAAACGGGCCAAAACTGGCCATTTTTGGCTGCGCGAGCGAGCGGCGAGCGGCGGACAGCGAGCGAAGCGAGAGGCAGCACCGTCCCTGCTATACGAAAGCCCCATCCAGCCCTGTGCCACCCGGGGGGTTCCAGGGTGCTGAGATGGCTGACGTTTTGCTCCGCTCTCGACGGTCACCGCGCAACGCAAGAACAGGCCAAAAACTGGCCAAAACGGCCCAAAAACGGGCCAAAACTGGCCATTTTTGGCTGCGCGAGCGAGCGGCGAGCGGCGGACAGCGAGCGAAGCGAGAGGCAGCACCGTCCCTGCTATACGAAAGCCCCATCCAGCCCTGTGCCACCCGGGGGGTTCCAGGGTGCTGAGATGGCTGACGTTTTGCTCCGCTCTCGACGGTCACCGCGCAACGCAAGAACAGGCCAAAAACTGGCCAAAACGGCCCAAAAACGGGCCAAAACTGGCCATTTTTGGCTGCGCGAGCGAGCGGCGAGCGGCGGACAGCGAGCGAAGCGAGAGGCAGCACCGTCCCTGCTATACGAAAGCCCCATCCAGCCCTGTGCCACCCGGGGGGTTCCAGGGTGCTGAGATGGCTGACATTTTGCTCCGCTCACGACGGTCGCCGCGGCACACAAGAACAGCCCAAAAACAGGCCAAAACAGCCCAAAAACGGGCCAAAACTGGCCATTTTTGGCTGCGCGAGCGAGCAGCGAGCGGCGGACAGCGAGCGAAGCGAGAGGCAGCACCGTCCCTGCTATACGAAAGCCCCATCCAGCCCTGTGCCACCCGGGGGGTTCCAGGGTGCTGAGATGGCTGACGTTTTGCTCCGCTCACGACGGTCGCCGCGGCACGCAAGAACAGGCCAAAAACTGGCCAAAACAGCCCAAAAACGGGCCAAAACTGGCCATTTTTTGCTGCGCGAGCGAGCGGAGAGCGGCGAACAGCGAGCGAAGCGCGAGGCAGCACCGTCCCTGCTATACGAAAGCCCCATCCAGCCCTGTGCCACCCGGGGGGTTCCAGGGTGCTGAGATGGCTGACATTTTGCTCCGCTCACGACGGTCACCGCGCCACACAAGAACAGCCCAAAAACAGGCCAAAACAGCCCAAAAACGGGCCAAAACTGGCCATTTTTGGCTGCGCGAGCGAGCGGCGAGCGGCGAACAGCGAGCGAAGCGAGAGGCAGCACCGTCCCTGCTATACGAAAGCCCCATCCAGCCCTGTGCCACCCGGGGGGTTCCAGGGTGCTGAGATGGCTGACGTTTTGCTCCGCTCACGACGGTCACCGCACCACGCAAGAACAGGCCAAAAACTGGCCAAAACAGCCCAAAAACGGGCCAAAACTGGCCATTTTTGGCTGCGCGAGCGAGCGGCGAGCGGCGAACAGCGAGCGAAGCGAGAGGCAGCACCGTCCCTGCTATACGAAAGCCCCATCCAGCCCTGTGCCACCCGGGGGGTTCCAGGGTGCTGAGATGGCTGACGTTTTGCTCCGCTCTCGACGGTCACCGCGCAATGCAAGAACAGGCCAAAAACTGGCCAAAACGGCCCAAAAACGGGCCAAAACTGGCCATTTTTGGCTGCGCGAGCGGCGAGCGGCGGACAGCGAGCGAAGCGAGAGGCAGCACCGTCCCTGCTATACGAAAGCCCCATCCAGCCCTGTGCCACCCGGGGGGTTCCA
>NW_027020799.1:67500-70000 GCF_036884655.1 Musa acuminata AAA Group
GATGGCTGACGTTTTGCTCCGCTCACGACGGTCACCGCGCAACGCAAGAACAGGCCAAAAACTGGCCAAAACGGCCCAAAAACGGGCCAAAACTGGCCATTTTTGGCTGCGCGAGCGAGCGGCGAGCGGCGGACAGCGAGCGAAGCGAGAGGCAGCACCGTCCCTGCTATACGAAAGCCCCATCCAGCCCTGTGCCACCCGGGGGGTTCCAGGGTGCTGAGATGGCTGACATTTTGCTCCGCTCACGACGGTCGCCGCGGCACACAAGAACAGCCCAAAAACAGGCCAAAACAGCCCAAAAACGGGCCAAAACTGGCCATTTTTGGCTGCGCGAGCGAGCAGCGAGCGGCGGACAGCGAGCGAAGCGAGAGGCAGCACCGTCCCTGCTATACGAAAGCCCCATCCAGCCCTGTGCCACCCGGGGGGTTCCAGGGTGCTGAGATGGCTGACGTTTTGCTCCGCTCACGACGGTCGCCGCGGCACGCAAGAACAGGCCAAAAACTGGCCAAAACAGCCCAAAAACGGGCCAAAACTGGCCATTTTTTGCTGCGCGAGCGAGCGGAGAGCGGCGAACAGCGAGCGAAGCGCGAGGCAGCACCGTCCCTGCTATACGAAAGCCCCATCCAGCCCTGTGCCACCCGGGGGGTTCCAGGGTGCTGAGATGGCTGACATTTTGCTCCGCTCACGACGGTCACCGCGCCACACAAGAACAGCCCAAAAACAGGCCAAAACAGCCCAAAAACGGGCCAAAACTGGCCATTTTTGGCTGCGCGAGCGAGCGGCGAGCGGCGAACAGCGAGCGAAGCGAGAGGCAGCACCGTCCCTGCTATACGAAAGCCCCATCCAGCCCTGTGCCACCCGGGGGGTTCCAGGGTGCTGAGATGGCTGACGTTTTGCTCCGCTCACGACGGTCACCGCACCACGCAAGAACAGGCCAAAAACTGGCCAAAACAGCCCAAAAACGGGCCAAAACTGGCCATTTTTGGCTGCGCGAGCGAGCGGCGAGCGGCGAACAGCGAGCGAAGCGAGAGGCAGCACCGTCCCTGCTATACGAAAGCCCCATCCAGCCCTGTGCCACCCGGGGGGTTCCAGGGTGCTGAGATGGCTGACGTTTTGCTCCGCTCTCGACGGTCACCGCGCAATGCAAGAACAGGCCAAAAACTGGCCAAAACGGCCCAAAAACGGGCCAAAACTGGCCATTTTTGGCTGCGCGAGCGGCGAGCGGCGGACAGCGAGCGAAGCGAGAGGCAGCACCGTCCCTGCTATACGAAAGCCCCATCCAGCCCTGTGCCACCCGGGGGGTTCCAGGGTGCTGAGATGGCTGACGTTTTGCTCCGCTCTCGACGGTCACCGCGCAATGCAAGAACAGGCCAAAAACTGGCCAAAACGGCCCAAAAACGGGCCAAAACTGGCCATTTTTGGCTGCGCGAGCGAGCGGCGAGCGGCGGACAGCGAGCGAAGCGAGAGGCAGCACCGTCCCTGCTATACGAAAGCCCCATCCAGCCCTGTGCCACCCGGGGGGTTCCAGGGTGCTGAGATGGCTGACGTTTTGCTCCGCTCTCGACGGTCACCGCGCAATGCAAGAACAGGCCAAAAACTGGCCAAAACGGCCCAAAAACGGGCCAAAACTGGCCATTTTTGGCTGCACGAGCGAGCGGCGAGCGGCGGACAGCGAGCGAAGCGAGAGGCAGCACCGTCCCTGCTATACGAAAGCCCCATCCAGCCCTGTGCCACCCGGGGGGTTCCAGGGTGCTGAGATGGCTGACGTTTTGCTCCGCTCTCGACGGTCACCGCGCAATGCAAGAACAGGCCAAAAACTGGCCAAAACGGCCCAAAAACGGGCCAAAACTGGCCATTTTTGGCTGCACGAGCGAGCGGCGAGCGGCGGACAGCGAGCGAAGCGAGAGGCAGCACCGTCCCTGCTATACGAAAGCCCCATCCAGCCCTGTGCCACCCGGGGGGTTCCAGGGTGCTGAGATGGCTGACGTTTTGCTCCGCTCTCGACGGTCACCGCGCAATGCAAGAACAGGCCAAAAACTGGCCAAAACGGCCCAAAAACGGGCCAAAACTGGCCATTTTTGGCTGCACGAGCGAGCGGCGAGCGGCGGACAGCGAGCGAAGCGAGAGGCAGCACCGTCCCTGCTATACGAAAGCCCCATCCAGCCCTGTGCCACCCGGGGGGTTCCAGGGTGCTGAGATGGCTGACGTTTTGCTCCGCTCTCGACGGTCACCGCGCAATGCAAGAACAGGCCAAAAACTGGCCAAAACGGCCCAAAAACGGGCCAAAACTGGCCATTTTTGGCTGCACGAGCGAGCGGCGAGCGGCGGACAGCGAGCGAAGCGAGAGGCAGCACCGTCCCTGCTATACGAAAGCCCCATCCAGCCCTGTGCCACCCGGGGGGTTCCAGGGTGCTGAGATGGCTGACGTTTTGCTCCGCTCTCGACGGTCACCGCGCAATGCAAGAACAGGCCAAAAACTGGCCAAAACGGCCCAAAAACG
>NW_027020799.1:90000-95000 GCF_036884655.1 Musa acuminata AAA Group
CTGCGCGAGCGAGCGGCGAGCGGCGGACAGCGAGCGAAGCGAGAGGCAGCACCGTCCCTGCTATACGAAAGCCCCATCCAGCCCTGTGCCACCCGGGGGGTTCCAGGGTGCTGAGATGGCTGACGTTTTGCTCCGCTCTCGACGGTCACCGCGCAACGCAAGAACAGGCCAAAAACTGGCCAAAACGGCCCAAAAACGGGCCAAAACTGGCCATTTTTGGCTGCGCGAGCGAGCGGCGAGCGGCGGACAGCGAGCGAAGCGAGAGGCAGCACCGTCCCTGCTATACGAAAGCCCCATCCAGCCCTGTGCCACCCGGGGGGTTCCAGGGTGCTGAGATGGCTGACATTTTGCTCCGCTCACGACGGTCGCCGCGGCACACAAGAACAGCCCAAAAACAGGCCAAAACAGCCCAAAAACGGGCCAAAACTGGCCATTTTTGGCTGCGCGAGCGAGCAGCGAGCGGCGGACAGCGAGCGAAGCGAGAGGCAGCACCGTCCCTGCTATACGAAAGCCCCATCCAGCCCTGTGCCACCCGGGGGGTTCCAGGGTGCTGAGATGGCTGACGTTTTGCTCCGCTCACGACGGTCGCCGCGGCACGCAAGAACAGGCCAAAAACTGGCCAAAACAGCCCAAAAACGGGCCAAAACTGGCCATTTTTTGCTGCGCGAGCGAGCGGAGAGCGGCGAACAGCGAGCGAAGCGCGAGGCAGCACCGTCCCTGCTATACGAAAGCCCCATCCAGCCCTGTGCCACCCGGGGGGTTCCAGGGTGCTGAGATGGCTGACATTTTGCTCCGCTCACGACGGTCACCGCGCCACACAAGAACAGCCCAAAAACAGGCCAAAACAGCCCAAAAACGGGCCAAAACTGGCCATTTTTGGCTGCGCGAGCGAGCGGCGAGCGGCGAACAGCGAGCGAAGCGAGAGGCAGCACCGTCCCTGCTATACGAAAGCCCCATCCAGCCCTGTGCCACCCGGGGGGTTCCAGGGTGCTGAGATGGCTGACGTTTTGCTCCGCTCACGACGGTCACCGCACCACGCAAGAACAGGCCAAAAACTGGCCAAAACAGCCCAAAAACGGGCCAAAACTGGCCATTTTTGGCTGCGCGAGCGAGCGGCGAGCGGCGAACAGCGAGCGAAGCGAGAGGCAGCACCGTCCCTGCTATACGAAAGCCCCATCCAGCCCTGTGCCACCCGGGGGGTTCCAGGGTGCTGAGATGGCTGATGTTTTGCTCCGCTCTCGACGGTCACCGCGCAATGCAAGAACAGGCCAAAAACTGGCCAAAACGGCCCAAAAACGGGCCAAAACTGGCCATTTTTGGCTGCGCGAGCGGCGAGCGGCGGACAGCGAGCGAAGCGAGAGGCAGCACCGTCCCTGCTATACGAAAGCCCCATCCAGCCCTGTGCCACCCGGGGGGTTCCAGGGTGCTGAGATGGCTGACGTTTTGCTCCGCTCTCGACGGTCACCGCGCAATGCAAGAACAGGCCAAAAACTGGCCAAAACGGCCCAAAAACGGGCCAAAACTGGCCATTTTTGGCTGCGCGAGCGAGCGGCGAGCGGCGGACAGCGAGCGAAGCGAGAGGCAGCACCGTCCCTGCTATACGAAAGCCCCATCCAGCCCTGTGCCACCCGGGGGGTTCCAGGGTGCTGAGATGGCTGACGTTTTGCTCCGCTCTCGACGGTCACCGCGCAATGCAAGAACAGGCCAAAAACTGGCCAAAACGGCCCAAAAACGGGCCAAAACTGGCCATTTTTGGCTGCACGAGCGAGCGGCGAGCGGCGGACAGCGAGCGAAGCGAGAGGCAGCACCGTCCCTGCTATACGAAAGCCCCATCCAGCCCTGTGCCACCCGGGGGGTTCCAGGGTGCTGAGATGGCTGACGTTTTGCTCCGCTCTCGACGGTCACCGCGCAATGCAAGAACAGGCCAAAAACTGGCCAAAACGGCCCAAAAACGGGCCAAAACTGGCCATTTTTGGCTGCACGAGCGAGCGGCGAGCGGCGGACAGCGAGCGAAGCGAGAGGCAGCACCGTCCCTGCTATACGAAAGCCCCATCCAGCCCTGTGCCACCCGGGGGGTTCCAGGGTGCTGAGATGGCTGACGTTTTGCTCCGCTCTCGACGGTCACCGCGCAATGCAAGAACAGGCCAAAAACTGGCCAAAACGGCCCAAAAACGGGCCAAAACTGGCCATTTTTGGCTGCACGAGCGAGCGGCGAGCGGCGGACAGCGAGCGAAGCGAGAGGCAGCACCGTCCCTGCTATACGAAAGCCCCATCCAGCCCTGTGCCACCCGGGGGGTTCCAGGGTGCTGAGATGGCTGACATTTTGCTCCGCTCACGACGGTCGCCGCGGCACACAAGAACAGCCCAAAAACAGGCCAAAACAGCCCAAAAACGGGCCAAAACTGGCCATTTTTGGCTGCGCGAGCGAGCAGCGAGCGGCGGACAGCGAGCGAAGCGAGAGGCAGCACCGTCCCTGCTATACGAAAGCCCCATCCAGCCCTGTGCCACCCGGGGGGTTCCAGGGTGCTGAGATGGCTGACGTTTTGCTCCGCTCACGACGGTCGCCGCGGCACGCAAGAACAGGCCAAAAACTGGCCAAAACAGCCCAAAAACGGGCCAAAACTGGCCATTTTTTGCTGCGCGAGCGAGCGGAGAGCGGCGAACAGCGAGCGAAGCGCGAGGCAGCACCGTCCCTGCTATACGAAAGCCCCATCCAGCCCTGTGCCACCCGGGGGGTTCCAGGGTGCTGAGATGGCTGACATTTTGCTCCGCTCACGACGGTCACCGCGCCACACAAGAACAGCCCAAAAACAGGCCAAAACAGCCCAAAAACGGGCCAAAACTGGCCATTTTTGGCTGCGCGAGCGAGCGGCGAGCGGCGAACAGCGAGCGAAGCGAGAGGCAGCACCGTCCCTGCTATACGAAAGCCCCATCCAGCCCTGTGCCACCCGGGGGGTTCCAGGGTGCTGAGATGGCTGACGTTTTGCTCCGCTCACGACGGTCACCGCACCACGCAAGAACAGGCCAAAAACTGGCCAAAACAGCCCAAAAACGGGCCAAAACTGGCCATTTTTGGCTGCGCGAGCGAGCGGCGAGCGGCGAACAGCGAGCGAAGCGAGAGGCAGCACCGTCCCTGCTATACGAAAGCCCCATCCAGCCCTGTGCCACCCGGGGGGTTCCAGGGTGCTGAGATGGCTGATGTTTTGCTCCGCTCTCGACGGTCACCGCGCAATGCAAGAACAGGCCAAAAACTGGCCAAAACGGCCCAAAAACGGGCCAAAACTGGCCATTTTTGGCTGCGCGAGCGGCGAGCGGCGGACAGCGAGCGAAGCGAGAGGCAGCACCGTCCCTGCTATACGAAAGCCCCATCCAGCCCTGTGCCACCCGGGGGGTTCCAGGGTGCTGAGATGGCTGACGTTTTGCTCCGCTCTCGACGGTCACCGCGCAATGCAAGAACAGGCCAAAAACTGGCCAAAACGGCCCAAAAACGGGCCAAAACTGGCCATTTTTGGCTGCGCGAGCGAGCGGCGAGCGGCGGACAGCGAGCGAAGCGAGAGGCAGCACCGTCCCTGCTATACGAAAGCCCCATCCAGCCCTGTGCCACCCGGGGGGTTCCAGGGTGCTGAGATGGCTGACGTTTTGCTCCGCTCTCGACGGTCACCGCGCAATGCAAGAACAGGCCAAAAACTGGCCAAAACGGCCCAAAAACGGGCCAAAACTGGCCATTTTTGGCTGCACGAGCGAGCGGCGAGCGGCGGACAGCGAGCGAAGCGAGAGGCAGCACCGTCCCTGCTATACGAAAGCCCCATCCAGCCCTGTGCCACCCGGGGGGTTCCAGGGTGCTGAGATGGCTGACGTTTTGCTCCGCTCTCGACGGTCACCGCGCAATGCAAGAACAGGCCAAAAACTGGCCAAAACGGCCCAAAAACGGGCCAAAACTGGCCATTTTTGGCTGCACGAGCGAGCGGCGAGCGGCGGACAGCGAGCGAAGCGAGAGGCAGCACCGTCCCTGCTATACGAAAGCCCCATCCAGCCCTGTGCCACCCGGGGGGTTCCAGGGTGCTGAGATGGCTGACGTTTTGCTCCGCTCTCGACGGTCACCGCGCAATGCAAGAACAGGCCAAAAACTGGCCAAAACGGCCCAAAAACGGGCCAAAACTGGCCATTTTTGGCTGCACGAGCGAGCGGCGAGCGGCGGACAGCGAGCGAAGCGAGAGGCAGCACCGTCCCTGCTATACGAAAGCCCCATCCAGCCCTGTGCCACCCGGGGGGTTCCAGGGTGCTGAGATGGCTGACGTTTTGCTCCGCTCTCGACGGTCACCGCGCAATGCAAGAACAGGCCAAAAACTGGCCAAAACGGCCCAAAAACGGGCCAAAACTGGCCATTTTTGGCTGCACGAGCGAGCGGCGAGCGGCGGACAGCGAGCGAAGCGAGAGGCAGCACCGTCCCTGCTATACGAAAGCCCCATCCAGCCCTGTGCCACCCGGGGGGTTCCAGGGTGCTGAGATGGCTGACGTTTTGCTCCGCTCTCGACGGTCACCGCGCAATGCAAGAACAGGCCAAAAACTGGCCAAAACGGCCCAAAAACGGGCCAAAACTGGCCATTTTTGGCTGCGCGAGCGAGCGGCGAGCGGCGGACAGCGAGCGAAGCGAGAGGCAGCACCGTCCCTGCTATATACGAAAGCCCCATCCAGCCCTGTGCCACCCGGGGGGTTCCAGGGTGCTGAGATGGCTGACGTTTTGCTCCGCTCACGACGGTCACCGCACCACGCAAGAACGGACCATAAACAGGCCAAAACAGCCCAAAAACGGGCCAAAACTGGTCATTTTTGGCTGCGCGAGCGAGCGGCGAGCGGCGAACAGCGAGCGAAGCGTGAGGCAGCACCGTCCCTGCTATACGAAAGCCCCATCCAGCCCTGTGCCACCCGGGGGGTTCCAGGGTGCTGAGATGGCTGACGTTTTGCTCCGCTCACGACGGTCACCGCGCCATGCAAGAACG
>NW_027020799.1:115000-117500 GCF_036884655.1 Musa acuminata AAA Group
AAAAACGGGCCAAAACTGGCCATTTTGGCTGCGCGATGCGTGCAGCGAGCGGCGGACAGCGAGCGAAGCGAGAGGCAGCACCGTCCCTGCTATACGAAAGCCCCATCCAGCCCTGTGCCACCCGGGGGGTTCCAGGGTGCTGAGATGGCTGACGTTTTGCTCCGCTCACGACGGTCGCCGCGGCACGCAAGAACAGGCCAAAAACTGGCCAAAACAGCCCAAAAACGGGCCAAAACTGGCCATTTTTTGCTGCGCGAGCGAGCGGAGAGCGGCGAACAGCGAGCGAAGCGCGAGGCAGCACCGTCCCTGCTATACGAAAGCCCCATCCAGCCCTGTGCCACCCGGGGGGTTCCAGGTGCTGAGATGGCTGACATTTTGCTCCGCTCACGACGGTCACCGCGCCACACAAGAACAGCCCAAAAACAGGCCAAAACAGCCCAAAAACGGGCCAAAACTGGCCATTTTTGGCTGCGCGAGCGAGCGGCGAGCGGCGAACAGCGAGCGAAGCGAGAGGCAGCACCGTCCCTGCTATACGAAAGCCCCATCCAGCCCTGTGCCACCCGGGGGGTTCCAGGGTGCTGAGATGGCTGACGTTTTGCTCCGCTCACGACGGTCACCGCACCACGCAAGAACAGGCCAAAAACTGGCCAAAACAGCCCAAAAACGGGCCAAAACTGGCCATTTTTGGCTGCGCGAGCGAGCGGCGAGCGGCGAACAGCGAGCGAAGCGAGAGGCAGCACCGTCCCTGCTATACGAAAGCCCCATCCAGCCCTGTGCCACCCGGGGGGTTCCAGGGTGCTGAGATGGCTGACGTTTTGCTCCGCTCTCGACGGTCACCGCGCAATGCAAGAACAGGCCAAAAACTGGCCAAAACGGCCCAAAAACGGGCCAAAACTGGCCATTTTTGGCTGCGCGAGCGGCGAGCGGCGGACAGCGAGCGAAGCGAGAGGCAGCACCGTCCCTGCTATACGAAAGCCCCATCCAGCCCTGTGCCACCCGGGGGGTTCCAGGGTGCTGAGATGGCTGACGTTTTGCTCCGCTCTCGACGGTCACCGCGCAATGCAAGAACAGGCCAAAAACTGGCCAAAACGGCCCAAAAACGGGCCAAAACTGGCCATTTTTGGCTGCGCGCTAGCGAGCGGCGAGCGGCGGACAGCGAGCGAAGCGAGAGGCAGCACCGTCCCTGCTATACGAAAGCCCCATCCAGCCCTGTGCCACCCGGGGGGTTCCAGGGTGCTGAGATGGCTGACGTTTTGCTCCGCTCTCGACGGTCACCGCGCAATGCAAGAACAGGCCAAAAACTGGCCAAAACGGCCCAAAAACGGGCCAAAACTGGCCATTTTTGGCTGCACGAGCGAGCGGCGAGCGGCGGACAGCGAGCGAAGCGAGAGGCAGCACCGTCCCTGCTATACGAAAGCCCCATCCAGCCCTGTGCCACCCGGGGGGTTCCAGGGTGCTGAGATGGCTGACGTTTTGCTCCGCTCTCGACGGTCACCGCGCAATGCAAGAACAGGCCAAAAACTGGCCAAAACGGCCCAAAAACGGGCCAAAACTGGCCATTTTTGGCTGCACGAGCGAGCGGCGAGCGGCGGACAGCGAGCGAAGCGAGAGGCAGCACCGTCCCTGCTATACGAAAGCCCCATCCAGCCCTGTGCCACCCGGGGGGTTCCAGGGTGCTGAGATGGCTGACGTTTTGCTCCGCTCTCGACGGTCACCGCGCAATGCAAGAACAGGCCAAAAACTGGCCAAAACGGCCCAAAAACGGGCCAAAACTGGCCATTTTTGGCTGCACGAGCGAGCGGCGAGCGGCGGACAGCGAGCGAAGCGAGAGGCAGCACCGTCCCTGCTATACGAAAGCCCCATCCAGCCCTGTGCCACCCGGGGGGTTCCAGGGTGCTGAGATGGCTGACGTTTTGCTCCGCTCTCGACGGTCACCGCGCAATGCAAGAACAGGCCAAAAACTGGCCAAAACGGCCCAAAAACGGGCCAAAACTGGCCATTTTTGGCTGCACGAGCGAGCGGCGAGCGGCGGACAGCGAGCGAAGCGAGAGGCAGCACCGTCCCTGCTATACGAAAGCCCCATCCAGCCCTGTGCCACCCGGGGGGTTCCAGGGTGCTGAGATGGCTGACGTTTTGCTCCGCTCTCGACGGTCACCGCGCAATGCAAGAACAGGCCAAAAACTGGCCAAAACGGCCCAAAAACGGGCCAAAACTGGCCATTTTTGGCTGCGCGAGCGAGCGGCGAGCGGCGGACAGCGAGCGAAGCGAGAGGCAGCACCGTCCCTGCTATATACGAAAGCCCCATCCAGCCCTGTGCCACCCGGGGGGTTCCAGGGTGCTGAGATGGCTGACGTTTTGCTCCGCTCACGACGGTCACCGCACCACGCAAGAACGGACCATAAACAGGCCAAAACAGCCCAAAAACGGGCCAAAACTGGTCATTTTTGGCTGCGCGAGCGAGCGGCGAGCGGCGAACAGCGAGCGAAGCGTGAGGCAGCAC
>NW_027020799.1:137500-140000 GCF_036884655.1 Musa acuminata AAA Group
ATCCAGCCCTGTGCCACCCGGGGGGTTCCAGGGTGCTGAGATGGCTGACATTTTGCTCCGCTCACGACGGTCGCCGCGGCACACAAGAACAGCCCAAAAACAGGCCAAAACAGCCCAAAAACGGGCCAAAACTGGCCATTTTTGGCTGCGCGAGCGAGCAGCGAGCGGCGGACAGCGAGCGAAGCGAGAGGCAGCACCGTCCCTGCTATACGAAAGCCCCATCCAGCCCTGTGCCACCCGGGGGGTTCCAGGGTGCTGAGATGGCTGACGTTTTGCTCCGCTCACGACGGTCGCCGCGGCACGCAAGAACAGGCCAAAAACTGGCCAAAACAGCCCAAAAACGGGCCAAAACTGGCCATTTTTTGCTGCGCGAGCGAGCGGAGAGCGGCGAACAGCGAGCGAAGCGCGAGGCAGCACCGTCCCTGCTATACGAAAGCCCCATCCAGCCCTGTGCCACCCGGGGGGTTCCAGGGTGCTGAGATGGCTGACATTTTGCTCCGCTCACGACGGTCACCGCGCCACACAAGAACAGCCCAAAAACAGGCCAAAACAGCCCAAAAACGGGCCAAAACTGGCCATTTTTGGCTGCGCGAGCGAGCGGCGAGCGGCGAACAGCGAGCGAAGCGAGAGGCAGCACCGTCCCTGCTATACGAAAGCCCCATCCAGCCCTGTGCCACCCGGGGGGTTCCAGGGTGCTGAGATGGCTGACGTTTTGCTCCGCTCACGACGGTCACCGCACCACGCAAGAACAGGCCAAAAACTGGCCAAAACAGCCCAAAAACGGGCCAAAACTGGCCATTTTTGGCTGCGCGAGCGAGCGGCGAGCGGCGAACAGCGAGCGAAGCGAGAGGCAGCACCGTCCCTGCTATACGAAAGCCCCATCCAGCCCTGTGCCACCCGGGGGGTTCCAGGGTGCTGAGATGGCTGACGTTTTGCTCCGCTCTCGACGGTCACCGCGCAATGCAAGAACAGGCCAAAAACTGGCCAAAACGGCCCAAAAACGGGCCAAAACTGGCCATTTTTGGCTGCGCGAGCGGCGAGCGGCGGACAGCGAGCGAAGCGAGAGGCAGCACCGTCCCTGCTATACGAAAGCCCCATCCAGCCCTGTGCCACCCGGGGGGTTCCAGGGTGCTGAGATGGCTGACGTTTTGCTCCGCTCTCGACGGTCACCGCGCAATGCAAGAACAGGCCAAAAACTGGCCAAAACGGCCCAAAAACGGGCCAAAACTGGCCATTTTTGGCTGCGCGAGCGAGCGGCGAGCGGCGGACAGCGAGCGAAGCGAGAGGCAGCACCGTCCCTGCTATACGAAAGCCCCATCCAGCCCTGTGCCACCCGGGGGGTTCCAGGGTGCTGAGATGGCTGACGTTTTGCTCCGCTCTCGACGGTCACCGCGCAATGCAAGAACAGGCCAAAAACTGGCCAAAACGGCCCAAAAACGGGCCAAAACTGGCCATTTTTGGCTGCACGAGCGAGCGGCGAGCGGCGGACAGCGAGCGAAGCGAGAGGCAGCACCGTCCCTGCTATACGAAAGCCCCATCCAGCCCTGTGCCACCCGGGGGGTTCCAGGGTGCTGAGATGGCTGACGTTTTGCTCCGCTCTCGACGGTCACCGCGCAATGCAAGAACAGGCCAAAAACTGGCCAAAACGGCCCAAAAACGGGCCAAAACTGGCCATTTTTGGCTGCACGAGCGAGCGGCGAGCGGCGGACAGCGAGCGAAGCGAGAGGCAGCACCGTCCCTGCTATACGAAAGCCCCATCCAGCCCTGTGCCACCCGGGGGGTTCCAGGGTGCTGAGATGGCTGACGTTTTGCTCCGCTCTCGACGGTCACCGCGCAATGCAAGAACAGGCCAAAAACTGGCCAAAACGGCCCAAAAACGGGCCAAAACTGGCCATTTTTGGCTGCACGAGCGAGCGGCGAGCGGCGGACAGCGAGCGAAGCGAGAGGCAGCACCGTCCCTGCTATACGAAAGCCCCATCCAGCCCTGTGCCACCCGGGGGGTTCCAGGGTGCTGAGATGGCTGACGTTTTGCTCCGCTCTCGACGGTCACCGCGCAATGCAAGAACAGGCCAAAAACTGGCCAAAACGGCCCAAAAACGGGCCAAAACTGGCCATTTTTGGCTGCACGAGCGAGCGGCGAGCGGCGGACAGCGAGCGAAGCGAGAGGCAGCACCGTCCCTGCTATACGAAAGCCCCATCCAGCCCTGTGCCACCCGGGGGGTTCCAGGGTGCTGAGATGGCTGACGTTTTGCTCCGCTCTCGACGGTCACCGCGCAATGCAAGAACAGGCCAAAAACTGGCCAAAACGGCCCAAAAACGGGCCAAAACTGGCCATTTTTGGCTGCGCGAGCGAGCGGCGAGCGGCGGACAGCGAGCGAAGCGAGAGGCAGCACCGTCCCTGCTATATACGAAAGCCCCATCCAGCCCTGTGCCACCCGGGGGGTTCCAGGGTGCTGAGATGGCTGACGTTTTGCTCCGCTCACGACGGTCACCGCACCAC
>NW_027020800.1:0-27230 GCF_036884655.1 Musa acuminata AAA Group
ACAAACATATCAGAACCCGGAACAACAAAATAGTCCTGTTGCGCCTAGAAGAGAGAAGAGTACTGTTGCGAAGAGGAAACTCGCCAAGTGAACTTAGCAACTACGTAGTGACAAAAGCATAGAGCCAAGCTACTGTCGAACCGAAAAAATAGAAGAACCTGTTTCCCAGAAACGGATTTACCATTGGAGTAGTTGAAGAGCTGCCCTACCGCCATGAAGACAGGACGCGGAGCCGAATTAAGCAAGTAAGACGAACACTAGCGGCCCTTTAGCGCTTTCACTCGTTAGGAAGTAGGTAAGAGCACAGAGCACCCGGTTGGTTACCCAATTCTTGGAAACAGAGCTCATTCTTCTGTTTCGGGACTTCAAGTTCAATTCAGACTTAATAGTATAGTATAGTACCTGGCCTGGTTCTTTCTATTCTGAGTATAGTACCTGTTTGTTACTTCAATGCCACACTTAATCATTTCCCGACCTCGACCCGAAAGATTCAATCAATTCTTTGACTGCAAAATTCCTTAGTGATAGAGCAAGAGCATCAATCAGTTCATAAATTATGGATTCCATTACTGTTTTACCTAATACAGCTAGATTAATGCTTTACGGGGGGACTAAGCAATCTGATAGTGTGGGTCATTTTCTACTTTTCTATATGATCTCGGTGATGCTATGATAGCTCGGCGAAAGAAATAGTGGAGTTTTTCTGTTCCATTGGCCTTACTACGTTGCTTGGTGGACTTGCTGATGACAGTTATTAACTCCTAATATTACTGATCGTACTCTCTTATTTGTGCTTTTTATCTGATTCCTCGACCCCGACATTGATGGAATTGTTGGTCTGGTCTACCGCTCTGCTTATGCTTATTCTTCTTAATAGGAATGAATACGATGAAACTGATTGACTTTGACTTCCCATTTTGATGAATATCGAATTTCATTATATGGTTATCCTTTCACTTCAAATGATTCTCACAGCATCTAGATGAGGACGTACGTCTTCTGGGCTGCTACATGAATTGACTGAAATACGGCATAAGCAATGGTTGGTCTATATAGAGTCCAATATAGCAAGCTTCCCACTAGTTTTCGAGAATTTGGTTAATCTTGCGGAATGAGTCTATGTTTCTGCTTTCTGCTTTTTGGATTTATTGAGGAGTGGAAGCTGGTCTGGAACCAGTGATACCTGCTAGAGAGAAAGGGGCAAGAGCTTACTTCTGCGGAGTGCTATTCTATTTTGAAAACCAAAACAACCTGGAATAATGAAGCTCTGTTGAAAATCCAAAATATACTTCTTTACTTGTAGGAAGACATTTGGAACATCTAGCTTGTATAGGGACTACTTCTTTGATGCAGCAATAGCCGTGCTCATCGTTTTCATCTTAACAACTGGACGGAAGGTTTCCTCCAAATCTATCCAATATTATATTATTGAGCAAAGACTGGATTTTGTTTGCTATAAGCCGTTTGTACGTACCTCTAGAAAAAAGAGAAAAGAGCCAGATGCTTTACGCTTGACCTTGCACACCTACTTGTTTCAAATCGATCGCTTACCCTTTCTTTAAGTAAAGGAACAAAATCACTCCCCAGGTATTACTTATTGAAAGAACTTGTAGCTCTGGTCTCTCTCCAACATGATTGAGATGACGCTTCATAAGAATCAAAGGAATTGGGTTCTTTTATGGAGAAGAGAGACTCGCAAGATATACACGATTACAAGTAGATACAGAATGAACAATAAAGTAGGAGACAAAAGAATTGCATGAAAGAAAGCAAATAACAGGACGAGAGATACGAGAGGAATGGCGTACCTCAGGCATGCATGTTGTCTGGAACTGTCTCATGGCTTGAGTCTGTAGAGGAAGAAGCGTTGGTTTACTGATCTCTTTCAGGTCCTGGCTGAGCTTAAACAAGATCTTGTGTTAGACTAAGTTTCTATCTGGTATAAACTATGTAAGAGAGTCACTGGTATAAACTATGTAAGAGAGTAACAGGCTTCTCTGGCTTTTAGATATGTCATAATTCACTGTAATACTATACTTGGGAAAAACTAGACTCATCAGTGTAAGAGAAGTGGAAGTGGAAGCAGTGGAGGCAGAAGGTCGCAAATCCCCACTCCCCCGGAAATTCAAAGCAAAGGCAGAAAGGGATCTGTTCAAACCAGAACTAAGACTAGATAAAGATGTAAGGAGGGCTAATTCCGCATAGACCAATAGATAGATTCAAAAGAACAATGCAATAAATGATCCTTCGGTTCGGTCAGTGATTCTTTCCTTTAGTAGGAAGAGCCATGCTTAGGTCAGTTCCTTCAGTTCGGGCATTGACCAGGTTAGTGATGAAAAGACTTCCAGCGCCTTACTGTGGGAATAAATAGGGGAATTGATTCCGTCTGCAAATGATAGGGTGATGGCTCCGGAGCCTATAGGTTAACATCAAATTCTAGAGCCAGATGCTTTCTTCATTGACCAACGGATGCTTTCTTCATTGTAATTGGCCAAGTGAAAGCGGGCGTAGGAGCTCCTTTTTGGTCCAGGCACCTACGAGTTTTGGGTCCAGGCACCTACTACTACTATAGTATAGGGATTTGGAGGACCATATTGACGGTAGCACCAGCAACGGAAGTATACTAAGTAGATTTACCCAAATCAAATACACCTACTCTTTTTTGCCGACCCCGCCATGGATTTCTCAATCAAGACGAAGACATATATCCCGGGTTCTTTTATGTTGTTGGGTAAGAAGTGTTGTTCCTCGATGTCACTTTCCCATGTCAACTAAAACCAAACTAAACCACTATTTCCTGCAAGTGTTCCTGTGCCTTAAGGCGAGCAAGAGTCTAAAGTTCAGTACTACTATAGTTTTGGAAAGCGACGAAGCAGATCTGTCCTTCTAAAAGAAAGGGTGAAGGATTTCGAATCGCTACGAAAGAAACAAACCTCTTTGATCACTTGTTTTAGGTAGCTATTTAATCCGTCTCATATGTGCGATTACCAATTCCTTCTTTGAAAGATGTTTGCTTAGCCCCGCTGGGATAGACATAAACAGCCAGGGATAGACATAAACAGCCAGGATTGCATATCTTACCCATGGTTTAATGGGAATTCATGCTAGAAGCTTGGCGCGCGATTGAATGCATTCCTGCGAGCCTCTTTCCTTTATATATAAGTTCATTATTTATATCTGGTAAGACGGAAGTTCATTATTTCTATCTGCGTTCATTCCGGTACCTAACGGCGCGCATCTCTAAAGCAAAGACAGGTGAGAATTCTAAGAAAGAAAGAAAGCCACACTACTTAGAATAATCAAGAGCTGGCGGGACTACCGGGACTACTTGACTTTAATAGTTCATCTTACTTCTAAGCAGATAGTTTGCTTCGCAAATTAGTAGGAATATGGAATATGAGCTTGTTCTATAAACTACATTCCAATCGAACGGCTCGGAAACCATTATCGATTCAATCTGTAACTGTCCTCTGGGGATTCATCATTCAATCTGACCTCAAGCTGTAGTTTGCTGGGCAGCGAATGGCATCAAAGCGGATGTGCCGCGCCTATCTTGATGAAACCAGAAGCTAGAGTCAGAGTGAGCCCCCATGTTGTAAGTTCAAAGAATGGCTTTAGTAGTGGCACAAGACAGATTTCAAGCAAGGCGGAGTGGGAAAGCTAACCCGTTCGCTTAATCTTACCTTCGTCTTCGTTCGGGCTTTGTAGCGAGGAACGTCTTACATCGAGTTTAAGCTATGCCAAGAGATCACACAACTTTGATACGGTCGGTTCCCTTGGTAATTATTAAGGGGAAGTCCCGAAACTGAACTAGTGAATTGATAGGATCATTGCTAACCCATTGGCTTCACGAGATCGGATAGCGCAACATAGGGCATTTTCTTAATGATAAGATTCTATTTCTACACTCTAGACATATCTGGCCTCTGATTTCCTTGCCCGCCTAAGAATATGCCTTCCTTTTTCACAGGTGGGACGAAGTCGCATTGATGGAATCGGCCACTTATCCAATTCCGTCGCCGAAAAAGTCAGTTAGGCTTTACTTGACGAGTATACCTTAGTTACCGGCTTATTGCTTATTAAGACCTGCGCGGAGTTTCTTTGCTTTCAACTGTTGTTGGCAAAAGTCAAAGCAGAGCTGACCTGTAGTCCCATTATCCACCTTTATAGACATTTTGGAATAAGGTTCTCTGTTTAACACATCTTGGCCGAGCAGGAAATAAGTGCTTTGTCGGTTGAAGGTGCTCTCTTCTCTACTCCGTCACATAGGATAGATACTTCACTATAATAGTCTTCTATGCATCTTCTGTCTCGTCTCTTGGCTTTCGGGGATATAGTTTCAACCGTATAGATTCTCCCTTAAACACTCTCGCACTAGGAAGGGACCAAAAGCAATATACCGCTCTAGCAAGAGAGACTCCTTTCATTTTGGATCGTAAGTCCACTTTTATTCCGTTTGAGTTTGTTTGCCTTTCGAGTTTGTTGAATCAAAACTTTCGTAACACCCCGTTCGTTGGTGAAGTAAGCCGCGAAAACTAGCTTGCTTATAGTCCCCCGCCTAGCTTCTCTGTAACCAACAACGGATCCATTTCACCGGGATAGCATTTACCAAAGAAGGTTGTCTCAAAGCCACACCCCCGCATAGACACCTGAAGAAACAAAAGCTTAAGGCGCAGGCCGGACTCAGCTAAAATGCTAAACTTCAACTAATAACTAACAGAATAGGAGCACTCATTAAACCTTGGATGGTCGTCTGGTATCCAAATCCAGAATTCATAGAACAAGGAGGGAGCAGAGCTGACAGCAAGTATCCTAAAAGCCAGGAAAAGGGGTTGGTTGGCTTCTGATAGATATTCGGGGGACCCTGTGTTGAAACTACAATCGTATATAAGGGTCTCCGCCTACTCTACGAATTCACATAAAAGGAAGACCTAACAAAGCAAGTTTCTGGGTGATTTCAGGAGACAGAACCGAAGGAGAGGAGCTTATGCCACTCGACAGGTTGGAGAAGAGCGTAAGCCACTCGACGAGGAAGGATAAGAATATGAGTCCTCCTTAATGAAAAAAGCATCAAGTTAACGTTAGAGAATAGATCTTTGATGAAAAATGAAATAGAAAGCCGAGCGAGTTAGACTAACAAGCTCTTTATGTATCGTAGGAATCATTAGAACCGCTGGCCCTAAGACCCTAAAGACACGAGCTCCACAATGGAAGTAGGAGCATCAACCATTTGTCGAATCGAAAGCTTCGCCTACGACGGAACTCAGCGCTTGTCTTACTTTTTTGGATCTAAAACCATACTCCAACCCTGCAACAAATGAGCGGCATATGAACGGAACGAGACCCTTCGAAGAGACTAAGATCGGGGAGAAAAAAGCCCTTTATTACTATCCATTCATTTTATGATTTGGAATAGTTTGTGGATTCTGCAGGTGAAGATTCGGCGTCGGCCTAGGCTTCTTTATACCTTGGATTTGGTACGAGAGCCTATGCTTTAGGAACAGGCTCAGGCCACAACGCTTAAGGTGGAAAGAAAGAATCCTACTCACTTTGTAACACAGACTCAAATGGGAAAACTAATCAGAAACTTCCACTGCGGAATGACCCGGATCAAGGGTATTCTTATTGTAGTTATAGAACCCATATTGGCTTGGCTACTTGAATCATTTATTCCCCTCTTTTATAGCTGATGATTTGGCTGAAGCTTTGGATTCTGTACTTTATATTAGGGTAGGGGGAAACATGAGCTTTTGGTTTTGATGCTCCAGTGGTGAGTGTAAACCCACCGAAGCGAGTGTGACAAACCCAGTTTTGACTTTCGGGGAAGTGCTCCAATGTTTAAAGCGGAAGACGAATCAGAGAGAAATGGGTATATATCTGCAGGGGCGGAACAAGAAGCAGCGCTAGCTAGCTACAGGACAAGACTCAAAGTGGGCTTTCGTCTCCGGGTAGAACCCAACGATGATAAAGCCTAGCTATCCTTGCCCGCGTTCTTTCCGGGTAAAGGGCAGCTCATTCGTTTCTATCTCCATCGGGATAAGCTGAAACCTACGCTGTGCACAGCTAATCAGTCATTGCTTGTGTTCGGAGCTATCTGATGTCCATCGTTCCGAGCTACGCAAAGCTGCTAAGCGATCAATCTACCTCACTCCCCCACCTGACTTATAGTTATAGATTAGATCTTTCACTTTACTCATCGATGGAAAATGGATCTTTCGACTATATAGATTCTCGCCCCGCCTAACATCTATCATTCCTTTGAAAACCCCTTTAGCGGCTGCACCAATATAGTATTCTATTATGAATTTGTCTTCTTTCTTATCCGCCTACATAGACTTCACTTATTAACTAAAGTCCAGATCCGCTTTGTCGCGTTCCTCCCCTTCTCCTTCGCTGACTAGACTCGTGCCCACTCCACTGTCGATGAAGAATGCGGACGTATAAGCTTTCCTTAACAAAAGCATTCCCTTTCCCGCTTTACTGGAGCATTTCTTTACTTGACCGGACCAATTCATATATATATAACCCTGACAAAACGAAAAGAATCCCATTTGTCTATGTTCTATACTGTATACGCTCTTCTTACCTGAATTGCTTTAGGTATTTTATTCGTTCCCTTTCAAAAGCTTACTCAGGCTCATATTCATAGGGGGGCGCCTATTTCTCTGTAAGAAGAAGAGCCCTTATTCTTCGGGTATTAAAGAAAGAATACTTTTTTCTGGCTGAGGATGCTAAGACCGGATAAAGACAGTCGACTTACTTATTCTGTGCATTTGCTTTGGCATTTGTCCCTTCGCATTCCTAAAGTCAGTGAGAAAATCTCCTATCCGGCTCGTTCCAAGTATTCCATTCGCTCCTCTCTGCATTCAGCCCATGAAGCTTCCCCACTTCAAAGCCTTGGGCTGGGCGCTTGCCTGGGCCTCTTAGTCAACTATTTCGCCTTATTGAAGGACCTATTCTCTCTCGTGGGCTATTGGCAGTCCCATTTTCCTAGGGCCATTTCCATTCCTAAATCCAATCTCAAGCGTTACATTTGGTTCTTCTTTACTGCTTTCATGCGGCTGGATTTCGCTTCTTTCTAAGAGCCGTAGACAAAACTCTGGACGGCAAGTCTCCTTCTGGGCTGACCCTCCTGACTCATGATTGTAAAAGATCATGTCGAGTGCGAGCTGGGGGCCCAAGGTTATTGGTTTTGGAATGAATGGGATTAGACTTGTCTGTGAAAGAAGATCTGTCCTTGCCAGCGCGAGTCAAATCCTTATAACACTTAGAGCAGCTCTGGATCTGGCATCAATTGTTTATCCTGTATGATCAGAGCACCGGTTCAGGCATTGGGAGTTGATTCGATAAGAGTCATTGCGGAGTAGAGAACTAGCAGCTGCTGTTGGAAGATGGGATTGTATACTTGGCAACCTCTTTATTCCTAGACCTAACTGAGCGAGAACTCTAAGGAATAATCCCTCAAAATAGAAAGAAGGACTATCTCTGTCTTTCCCCCTATGGCAGCTTAAGTCTTTGCTTTAACAAAGTAAAAGAGACTATCTGTATTTCCCCCGATAGCTTAAGTCTTTGCTTCGACTAACAAAGTAAAGGACTGTAGCTTGAGAAAGACTGATTTCTTGGTGTTGGGCAAGAAGGGAAGGATTATTTCAAAGTCAAGTGAACAGAGCCTTAAGGGCAATCAGGAGAAAAGAGAGCAGATTCACCTCGCACTCAACTTGCATTTCCGAACTCCACTTGATGATTCTGAACCGAACCTATCCTTGAAGTTATGAACTGGAACTTGAAAACTAATACTATACTTTATAGGGCTGAAGCAACTCGCCGACAGCCAAGCAACGGGTGACACGCAACTACATCCAATTGAAACAAGCAACTACAAGAAGTATCGAGTTCCTAAGCGAGGTTAAGCTCCCGAATCAACAGTAGAAAGTCAGTAAGCTGCGAGTGCGAGTGGTGTTGTCAATTCTGCAAGTGACGTTTCTTGGGGAAGAATCTTGTAGTGAGTAAGCTGCCCTGAAGTTAATGGCGAGAGTAAGTGGTGAGTCAGGACGGCAGGAGGAGTCTTTCAAGTCTAGTTCGTGTGTTGTCGATTCAGAAAGTGACGTTCTAGCTGGATCAGGTGATGAAGCAGGTCCGGGCCCAATCGTTCTCGTATCATATAGTCCAGGCCCCATCGTTTTCGTATCATATATAAGTGGGTAATCAGAATAAGTTATATGCACAGCAGTTCCATATTTCCATTCATGTTTTCCTTTACTCGGCACAATAAGATTATTAAGTTATAAAGTAGTCTAAGGTGCGCCGCTTGGCTTAACAAAGAAAGAATCTCTATATTAGCACAAAAACAGTGAAATCAATTCAATGAGAAACGGAAATAGTGTTCGAGCAAAGGTCTCTGTGTAGTCCCGCTCGCTAACCCACCTAGTGCTCTGTGCTCAAGATATTTGAGTGAAGATTCAATTGCTAAGTAGAAACTCGCTACCGCTATCCATTATGCTTGTTGAGTAAAGAGCCGTATCAGAAGCTGGGTTAAGGGCTTACTCTAGTCCTGTTTCTTTTGTGTTGGCGATTAGAATAGAATCCTGAGTGGAAAGGTTTTGTACGAGTGTTGTCTTATACAGATACATAAGCGGAAACCTAGTTCTCTGTCATTTAAGAATGGAGTGAACTTACCTCCTTACCGCAAAACAGAAGGCTAGATCAGGTAGCGTTGACAGTATAGTAGCAGAGGGGTGTAATCGAAGAAGTAGCGACCCTAGTGCTCCTCTCTAAAGTCATAATTCTACTATAGAGTAATAATGGAGAGTCTACCCTATCCCCTACTTACTTGATATACAAAGATGACAATACGATCTCGCCAAACCAAGGTGTCTTCTATAAACTCACTGTTAGGCCTAGCCAGCAAGCTCAGAAGTGGGAATGAAAGTCCGGCTACCAGAGGAGCTATTCTTATATTATATGATTCAGACAATACCTCATTAATTAGATCCGGGTCGAAAGAAGGCCGTGCGAGTGATGATCTCCATCTCTGTCTGTCTTTCCACCCCTTCGATCATTCGCCTCAGAGGTTTGGTACGCTCCCCGACTTTTCCTTTTCGGTGATGAAGAGGTCTATTAAGAAATGCACCCTTATTCCCTTGTTCTATAAAGAAATGCACCCTTATTCCCTTGTTCTATAAAGAAATGCACCCTTATTCCCTTGTTCTATTAATCCGGGGGGCGAACTAATAATGAAATCGCGTATACTTCATATTGGGGGAGAAGATGAATTCAATCCACTTTGATCTCTACTGCGATAACTCATATATAAAGAGAAGGCTTTGCCCCCTGCTTGCTTCTCCTCTTTCCTTTGCCGAGACAGTTCCGGTCCTTATGCTTGATGTTGATAGAAGAGAGGTCGGTTCAGATGTAGCTACCGCTTCCTTTTTATTGAAGCTTGTTCCTCTGCCGAGGTATATGCTGATTTAGTCTGTCTTGTAGTCCGAAACAAGGAAGACAAGGAGATACTAGTCTAGGAAGCCGGATGGACAACCTGCTTTTCTTAATTGCTTTCGTTATCTGTCATTTCCATTCATAGGAAGCGCTAGAAGACCCGGGCAATGGCGAGTATCTAGCTAGGTGCTTTCCTGTTTCTAGTCCTCGGTTTTTGCTGTCTTTCTCTAGCTGGTGTCGTTCATAGGCGAGCGAGTTCATGCTTTTCCTCCGTTACTTATGCATAACCAGTGGCTTTCTCTGGGAATGGACTATAGGCCTATGAAGCCTTGGTCTAGAACGGGAATCTCTTATTTCACAGATGAGAAGGTTTTGATCTACGAGAGTCCACTACTGTGAGTAAAGATGGAGACTCAGCGATGCATCCACTGGTCGGTACTACCCTATCCCTGTGGATTATGGGGTAAGTTCCCAGGCTCATGGAATGCTTGCTAGGTCTTAAGGATCGCTTAGGGTTTCTCTACAGCATCCGATAATAGGTCTCGTTCCCATATGACCAAGTCCTGTTTACGCCCTTCCTCACAACATGGGGCTCGGGAAAGTGAGTTGGTCTTGAGTTATCTCTTGAGATCTTGCCAAGAATCTACCATTCTGAATATCCTTCCATCGAGTACGCCACCACAACTTTACATCGCCTGATCGGTACATGGTAGCAGTGGATACTTTGGATGTAAAACCGTCAGTCATAAACTAGATCTCAAACCGTCAGTCATAAACTAGATTAGATAAGGTAAGAGCTCAATTAGGAAGATGAATGCCAGCCAAATGGATAGCATCTATAACTCAGACTCACCGATCCGACTGTAAATATCATTCTATTTCATCGCCCAACCAACCCTCTATTCTTCTATCTATCTTTGATCCTCCTCGCGCTTTTCCTACACCGAATTTACACAACCATTCCCCATTTCTCCCGTGTCGGCTCCGTCAGGCCCAATATCATCAGATGTTACTTCTCTTCTCCATCCAGGATTCCACATTATGAACATTATTAACTCTTCTTCCAACAGCAAGTGTGAATGTCTCTTACAATGTAGGAGGCGGATTCGAGTCAGCCACAAAACACTTTCCAGAAATCAATCACTTTTCTTTACCCTGCTCTAAGCGCTATCATGAGAAGAAGGGCTTCAAGAAAGATTCATAAGGCATTACTATAGAATTGAAGTTAGATCGGGACAAGACCTATGGTATAAAGCAATCTATTTGGAAAGGAAAGAGTCAGCAGCAAGAGGTAGCACACAGTCAGACTCGGGTACTTTTTTACCTCTTCCTCCCTTGTTCGGGCAATCATCTCTTCTGGGCTCGAAAGATCTGTTGTAATCGGTTTTAGTTGAGTTCCTGTCTTTAGCTAATGCGAGTTTCGTTTCTAGGCTTTCAGCACCTTTAGTTTCAATTAATAGAGATAGATAAATAGAAGTTCATTGGTTTATCTTGTATAGATCTGTATAATTACCAAGCAAGGTTCTATATACACAACTCCCTTCCCTTCTTATTGCACTTTCGCCAACTCCTTTCCTAGGCAACACTCCCACAGCTGAAGCTAGTAGGCATTCGAAAAGAGCTAGAAAAGATTCGAGATGATCCTCTCTTCCATCGATCGTAGATGACACTGGAACTGGAACTGATTTTAGCGCAGAGTCAAGTTGTTCAGTTCAACAAATCATTGAATCTCTGTTAATGACCTAGTTCTTCTATACCTATACTCAAGGTTGCTTCTTTAGAAAACGGATTCTTATGTTGCACGTCAGTGAGCGGAGCGGGCAGCTTATTCTATGGTTGATGATCCCTTCATAGTAAACTCCTGACTCTCCTATTGGAATTGAATCTCTCTCTTATTGACCTGTACCAAATTCGAGACTAAACTGGCTTCCACCTCTACCTACGAAACTTAACCGACGGAGTGGGCATGAGCACCGAACCTCTAAAGGATTAAGCACCGAACCTTTCTCATAGACATCCGCCCCTGACCTATGCTTCTCGCCCTCTTGCAAATAAGGATGTCGCTTCTGAAACTTGTCGATGAAACTGGAATAGGCAATAAAGCAGCTTACTATCCTCGAGCTATACTTGATACTTAAGGAGATAGGCGATAACTGCACTTTGCACTTCTTAAGGCCGCCGGAATATAAGTTCAGTGGAAAGTCAAATAGGTTAACACTCAATTCCGTATGCAAGGATAGCAAGGCAAGTATCAAATCCAGTTTCTATAAATTGATGCTCCAGAAAGGGAAAGTAGTCTTGCAAGCTGAAAGTGAAGTTTCGGGTACGAAAGTCGTTTACGAGATAGATTATTGGCGGAGCAGACTAATCAGCAGGAACAGAATCCGTTCGGTATCTTGGTGTTGTCGGTTCATAACTGAAAGTATAGGTTAGGTCGGCGCAGTTGGGTTACTAAATTGGATGAGTGGTGCAAGAGAACAAGATAAGGAGCCCGGGCATAGAAAGGGTTATATTCTTCCTCTTAATAGAAAGGGTTATATTCTTCCTCTTTTATATACTAGCTCTGTGCTCGAAAGAAGAAATTAATGTGTTGGTTAGGCTAAAGATAAGTAAGCAGTAAGCGAAGCGGGAATATAAGGAGTTCGAAAAGAAGCCGCAGGTTAGTATTAGTCTTAAAGTGGAGAGTCTTGAGTGTCAATTCCTAATCCTAAGATCGATTTCAAATAGAGATATTCGGCAGCCCTTAAATACGTTGAATCCGCAGTGAAGTCTAAAGGAAAGCTGTCTAAATCTGGTGTTGCAATAAGATCATAAGCGGGGAGTTGAATCAAGATCTCAAGCTGGATAAAGTTAGGAAGTATAATAAAGATCATCAGCCAGTTCCAGTTATAGTGTAGTCTCTAGTTTCAAGTGCTGTTGTCGGTTCTTCAAGTGAAGTTGATTCCATAAGTCAAGAAGTCGAATTTCCTTCTGTTCAAGGAAGAGTAGAAAGGTTCGGTGGTAAGGCTGTTTTTTAGATAGAAACTGGTAATATTCAATTAATAGAAGGTGAAAAACGAGTGTTGTGACGCGAAGGAAGCAGTTCTTGTGTTGGCGAAACGGGGTATCAAGCAATCTATTATTCCAGTTATGTTCTTGTTGTTGGCGACGAGGAAGAAAGATCATTAGTTGGATGGATCAGTTTCAAAGGACTGCAATGCAGCAGTAATGGTTTTGTATCCGAGATCAGCAGTAGCTGTTCCTGTTTTCGGTTAATGTCAGAGTTCGGGTGTAGAGCTTGGAGAAAGATTGCGTTCAAGCCTGTCTATAGTAGAACTGTTTGGGTGCGACTCGAGAAGCTTTATAAAGTTCGTAAGCTGCACGCTCAAAGTAATGACCTGAATGTCCGTCCTGTTCTTGTTTCAGTAGCAAGTCGTCCTGTTGTCTGGTAATGAAGTCTCTGTTCGAAAGTTATCCTCAAAGGAATCCTATAAATGACATTCTGTTGGTCGGACACGAGTGTGCGGTGAATAGTGACGATGAGGAAGGGCTCCTACGAAAAAGCTTTCCCCGCAGGACTCCCGCTTTCCTGGGTTATCCTGTAGGTGTCTAATATCAACCACTTGGAAAAAAGACATACCTTCTATTACCGCAGATCCAAAAAAGGGGAGCCGGAGACTTACTGTGAGACCTCCTCCCCATTGACATAAGAGATGTAATTTCGAGTCTATCTAGAATAAGAGATGTAATTTCTAGTCTATCTAGACATCTAGAATTTCGAGTCTATCTATTAATCTATATATATCTTGGAAAGTGCATCCATATATATCTTGGAAAGTGCATGAATTATATAAGAGAGGCAATGGCAATATTCAAGCAAAAAAGGGGGTTTAGTGATGATTTAGAAAGATGTTCAATAAATCCATGCCAGAGACTCCCGCCGAGATATTGATCTAATCAGCAGTTCGTTCCATTGCATCCCTGCGAAGCACTTGGATTTCCTCTGCTCAACACTGCGCCCTCTTTATGTCCGATTCTTTATCGTATCGCGCGCGACCAAGGAATTTCTGTATTCATTACCTTTTCAAGGGAAGAGAATGTGAAATCAATCTATATTCTGGATTCTATATATTTATTTCAGATTTCAGAAGACTCTGGTTGGGGTAATTGAGTGAACTTTTCAATGGCTCCAATTGCTTACAGTAAAAGGACGAGTTTCATAAATCAATATCGAATTTGAGTTCTCATGCGGAAATATAGAATTTTAGTTCTCATGCGCTAGCACGGGATTCCTTTCCGTTTAGTTTCATTCTGCTTTCCCCGCTTAAAGTGATTGGAAAGGCAACTTTCAAGCTTATAGGAATTAGCTGTGTGATTAATACTGGTGTTTGTTTTCGAACGCATAAGCTGTGATTCATACTAGTGTTTGTTTTCGAACGCTTCGGCAGTCACATGCTTGCATTACATTCTAACAATTGATTGAATACCGAGACTGGAGATAGAGAAGCCATTGATCTAGCCAACAAGGAATAAGGTGATTCAGCCTGGGTGGGCTTAGGTTGATACCGCTGAAGTAGGGAAGAGTCCAAATAAGAGATCCAAAGCAAGGTCAAAGAATTCAGAAGGGGCAGAGAGTTCCCCCCGTCATCTCATCAATAGGTTGATTTATTCCTTAGGGCTTTCTATTTCTAGCTAATGGAAGACTCCGGAGAAGGAGTCGTTTATAGGGCTCAAGTATCTTATTAAAGAAGTGATCTTTTAGGCAGTTGGAGATTAACATCACTGTTCCCAGGGCAAACTATCTATATTCTTTCTTAATTCCCGGCCTTATATTATAGTTATAGTAATTCGCTGACTTGGAGCAGAATCATAACTTCAATACTAGAGGCCTCTATAATAAGTTGAGGTAGAATCAAAAGAAGTCGGTAACTATTTCTTTTATACCTGAATGAGGCTAATCCACTTTTCCTATTTCTTAACTCTAATTCCCCTAATAATTAATACATCTACATACATTTGACAAACTCTTTCTTACTTCCTATCTGAAGCAGTGGTGGAAAGGGATGCGTCAAGTAAACTAGATGCTATAGTGGTGGAATTCTTTTATGGACAACTCTAGCGTGTGTGACACATATAGAATCAGAGAATCCGCTGTTAGAAAGTATGCTGCTATCGGGTCTGTATATCTCGGTTAAGTCGATGAGAATGAATCCGCTGCGCACAAGTTCAGTCTGCAGCAAGCGGGTATCTCGGCTCGGGCTAAAGTCTGCAAGTCCAGTGTTCGGCTAAAGGGCCGCTCCAGAGTTTGGCGCATAAAGTGGTTTTGTTTGTTCTCTTACTTTCGATGTCTTCGTGTTGCGCGGCCTGTATATGTGTGTTAAAGAAAGAAAGTCAGTAAGGAAGGGATCCTTCTTGTGTTACGCATCGCAATAGTTAGGCTTTTTGTCACCTGATTTCGCTAATACAATAGAAAGAAGTTGACTCTATAATAATTCCATAATCAAATCAATAGCTCTGCTCTGTACGACCGAACGAACAAATGAACGAGTGACTGGGATAGCATAGAATTAGTTCTCTGATTTTCATAATGAGTTGTCCTACCTTGCTTTAGTTGCCCGGCCGAACCATCAATGAACGTGCGTGCGCTGGACCACCTCGTTGTTCGTTGTTTCTACCAATGCATGTCCGCCTCGTAGTCCTTTCTTTCTACCATTGGGTGTCCGCCCCGTAGTCCTAAGCCCGAAGAAGAAATGTTGTTTCGCTCGATGCACGTTGTTGTTGAACAATGAATGAGAGCGATTACCTTTAACCCAAAGAATCAATATAGTTTCTCCCAATGCGTATGATAGGGATGTCGACCGAAGCGAAGACTGAGTTGCTGGGCCAGAGCACACATAGTAGCTCTAGGGGGTTTCTCTTTTCTCCGTGTGTAGGTGTGTTGGCTGCTTAAGGGCTCCTCCGGCTATGCTAGAGAGAGAGGTAGGGCAAGCTTATAGACTAGAGAGAGAGGCTAGAGAGGTAGTCGTTATATTCTTGTTGTCAATGTTAGATTCCGAGGTGAAGTTAAGGTGTTTAGATCACTGTTCCAATTCTGCTTAGCGGTGGTTTTATTGCCTTTTTATTGGTCCACTCTATCGGGTAGCTGTATCAGGCCCATAAGCTGTAGGCGTATTCTATATAAGTAGCTTAATGAGGAGAAGAAGTACCTTTCTCCTGTATTACTCTAACTTGTTTGATTCCCGGAAATACTAGCAAAAACCTTAGAAGCTGCAGCGGGATCCCTAGTTATTAGAACAAAGTATTATCGGATAGTAGCTCACCCTTACACTGACTCCTATTAGTATATGACTGGTTTGTGCCTACTCCTATTAGTTTATGACTTATGCTGACTCCTCCTATTAGTCAATAAGGCTTGTGGAATACCGCAGAGTTCTGTGACTTATGAGTAATACTCGGCCCTGTATGCAAGTAGTTCGTTTATGTTGGGAGTATTGCCAGACTCACGGCGGAAATACATAATTCAAGTCAGAAGTAGAAGCCCTACAATTGATTTGTGCTCTAAGCCCCCTATTTCCAGCAATTAGTCTACTGGGGAATCAGTGGCTGGAGAGAATCTCTGGCGATGGAAAAAGGAAGGAAGCTCTATGCCTCGACATCTCTTTGTCCGCGGTAAGGGTTATGCCCTACCTTCGAGCTGGGGAGCGGAAGATAGTGAATTCGCCGTCTTTCCCATTCTTTACCCCAACCTGCTATGAAGAAAGACTGAAACAGATTTGAATAGCAGCAATTTCTCTATATTTTCTTATTTGTGGGACCAGAAGAAGGGGATCCACTTGACTCTCCTTTCGACTTGGAAAGCACTCTTAATGTTGGGCATCCTTTACTCTTGCGTTAGATGAGATCTGTTCTAACGTTGAGGTTTAGACATGAGGCGGAGAGGGTATTAGTTTCCATCTGCTGCTGGATTGACGTCAACGCAGGTCTGTTCCCTTGTATAGTAGGGGTTTCGCGGATCATATAAAAGACAGAATAAATCAAAGTGGATGAAATGCTAGAGAGGAGACGACGCATATCTCTGAGAATCCTGCCAAATAAAAGAGCAACTCTTACCTTTCTTGCTTAGGGCGATCAGTCTCATCCATATCAAAAACCAATGTCTCCGATATCAGTGAATCTACTCCGGCTCCGGGTGAAACAACCACAGCAATTGCCTTTGACCATACCTTGACCTATGCCTATGCCACCTATGCCTATATTCATATCTTCAAGTTTGGGATCTAGATCGAATAGTTCCAAAGGGAGTAGTTGCTTCAGTATAGCCGGTTTATTCCGGTGATTCTTTTGATGCAGCAGTCAATGAAGAAAGACATGGTTGAGTCAGTCGAAGAAGCAAAGGCAGGAGCTAAGGTATACACCAGTCAATCCAGCTGCAGATGTTGTAGTCGACCGAGCAGTCGATCCTGTCGATTCAGCAAAAGTCGATCTAGAACCAGCTTCCCCACCACTACCTCCACCAACAGCAGCATCAGGCCTAGTTCTAAATCCTCTAGCAGCAAAGGTCGTCGAGCCTACAGCAGCACTACCTAAAGTTGCAAAGCAAGTAGCTGCAGTTGAAGTCACAGTAATTGTCGCGGAGTCAGCTATCAAATTACCCACCGCCCGGGATCCTGGTCCATAATTTCTCTCCAAATGGAAGTGGGTTATATTGGGCAGTTTGGGTCAGAGTTTCACTTTTGGCTAAAAGCTACCTCAAACTCTAGTGTGGTAAATCTACATATTGATTCTCATATGCCGTGATTGGTTTTCTAGTTCTTTACCTAGGATGTTGTATTGATGAAACTAATGGGAGAAAAGACATATACGAGGACAGAACTTGGCGGAATTAGGACTTGCTGAATGAGGCTCATCTCATCTCTTATATAAGACTTCTGGCGCATCTAATCTCTTTGAACTCTTGCTACAGCCAAGTCACTACTAAATTCATTCCCATTCTGTATATAGGAGAAAGATGACTCGAAACCTAGAGCTTCCTCGCCTCAAAGCTAGTATAGTACTATCTGGAACTACCCATATCCTAGTATTGGAATCAATCAAACAAGCCCTACCCCCATACAAGACACGCCTACCCACACCCTAACTAGCAAGTAAGTAAACCTGACTAACAAGTATGTAGTACCTACCCGAGCCGCCAAGACACGGATAGACAAGCAACGGCGTAAGCCGTTGTGCGGCAGCAGCAGTAGTGGGTTATAACGCAGTTATAACAATTCCTTTGTTCGACCGCCAAGGCACTGCTAATGTGCCGCGGCAGGAGTTATTGGGCTACTAGACGCCAAGCAACGACGTAAGTAGTTGTGCGGCAGTTGTTACTAGTCCTGTGTTCGACCAAGCAACGGCGTAAGACGTTGTGCGGTAGGAGTTGAGTTAAACGTCAGCGAGCTGAAAAGCGGTAGGGAGCTAAAACTAGCTCATTCAACACCAATCTCTTTATGGGTGTCAAGTAATAATCCAATAGGTAATCCCAGGAATGAAATAAAGTAAGTGCTAGACGAAAAGGCAGGAAAGCAAGAGTCCAACTCGAACTACAGAACTTGAACTCGGCGGTGGAATAGGGGATTAAGCTATACTAAATCCAGAATTCAGCTAGTGTTTATCATAATACAACTCCGGACTGATGAGATTTACCCGGAAACCCATATTGCTACTGAGCCTTGCTTTACTGTCGAACATCCTCGCTACTCTGCTGCTCAAGCTGCTCTCCTTTGTTTAAAGCCTACCGTTGCCTGTTCATTCAGTCTCCCTACCTTGACTTTTTGCCTGGGTTGTTAGTTAATGTATTGTAGTGCTTTCTTTCATGCCCACTACTCGGAATACACGCCAAGCCTTGCTCGCTAGCTTCACACTGACACGACCAAACTCAATGCCCACGCTCGGGGGGAAGTATTAACTTACTAGCTTTCACTCTCCTGCTACAGCTCTAGAGTGTTTATTTCCTTTCTTTCATTCTCCTGGTGTGTGTCAGCGCCCCGTTCTTTGACTTATTGTTGAAGTGCTCTGCTCTAGTTGAAGTGAGCCTACCTTTAAGGATTGCTAGTAGAAGATGTGCTAATTGCGGTAAGTACGGAGTTTAGCCTGTAGTAATGAAGAGTTGGTTTCCGGACCCTTACAGAGGTCCGCTACAAGTGAGAAGCCGGCTGCCATAGTATAAAGTTCTGTGTTTGTGAGTTAGTAGTTCGAAAGTGAGAATACCAAAGAAATAAGTAATTAAGAGAAGAAACTTGCTCTGTGTTTGTGAGTTAGTAGAAGGAGAAATGAATGGAATGATTATTGCCTAAACAAAGGGAGTAGTTTACGGGAAAGTATAAGAGAGTCGTTTACGGTAAAGTAGTATAGAGAGGAAAGGAAGCACTAGCCGAACCCAACTAAGCGTCGCAAAGATATGTGTGTATTGTTGGCATTAGCATCAGTTTGAGATAAAGCAATATCCGACTATTATTCTATGTATACCCGAGTTCCGGTCTTATGAGCCCTGTCTTCATTCTCACCAGTATAGGTCCAATTGCTTATTAATAAGATAAAAGATCCCGATCAGAAGATACAGCACGAAAGCAAAGATAGTTAGAGTCGGATCAAGGAAGGGAAGACTCACTTGTTAAATAAAGAAAGCGAGGCAGTTGTTGGTATACCTAAGTTATTGTAGTTTGGGAATGCTAGACAGGACAGGACAGTAAGCCCGAGTGCCCAGTAAAAGGCCTCTTAGCGCAATGGTTCAGTCCCTCCAGTAGCAACTCTAGTCTTGTTACCAGGAGTTATAGGTTTTAACCAAGGAGAGGTGGCCTATCCCAAGTTTCAAGTATTGTTGCAAGCCACTAGTCATAGAATTCCAATAAGGATAGGCGGACTAACGCTATAAGAAGCATAGCAGGACTACAAGAAAGGAAAGGGCCAAGGAACGGAAATTGACAAGACTTATCTAGCAGGAGTGGTGTGAGAGTTTCATCAGTAGCAACGGCTTCCAATCTAGTAATTTCACTCAGTAGTAACAGTGGAGGTCGGGTCGGGAAGCTAAGGTATTCGAACAGAAAGATACTTGTAACCAGCAAGCGTATATTAGGAGCCAGAGTGACCTGAGGTGGATGAGCCAGAAGTATTCTATAGGAGAGGATCCAGCAGGAAGGTAAGAGTGAGAAGCACCAGCTAGAGTCTTATTTTCATTGGTAGCATTCTTTTCCAACTCTGATCTTAGTTCCAGAAGGTATGCAGTGAAGCAAGATAGACCAGCCCTATCATTGACAGGAACGAGAGAGATTCAGTCAATTAAGTAAGCAAGTAGTTCCTAAACTGGAGTGATAAAGTCAGGTGTATGACCCATGTAGTAAATGCGTTATAGCAATGTAGTATAGGGCCTGCTTCTTATCTAATAGTAAGTAAGGGAATGCGAAGGGAATGTGCTAGATCATACCTTATTCTCTTATACGCGCAACTAATATGCTTCTAAGGCAACTCAGTAAGGCAATAAAGTGATACGCTGCAACAAGTATTTCTTTGACTCCTGAGCAACAAGGCAAGTGGGCACGGAGGCAAAGGCCCATAGGGGAGCATACCAGTAGTTAACATCCACTCTGTGTAGGAATGCGCTACATCGGACCTTCCCTTTGCTATGACTGATATGACTGATTTCGGTCACAGGCAGTTTCCACATTTGATGCGAGTAATTATACAGCCTTATGTTATGCGCTCTAAACTATACTGTCTTCCTTGTTGCTGTCCTTCTTCGGTGAATAGTTCAATTCGGAGGAGCTAAAGTCTGTCTGGGCCTGGCAATACAGTTCGAATAGAACCTAGCTCATGATTCTTTTTCTTACCTTGATACGGGATAGGAGCGGAAGCTTACTTATAACTTGCGCGGGGGGAGCTACTGCTAACAAAAGTACTTTCTTTCTTACTGCTCGGCACACAAGCACTTCTTTAACTATTCCTATAAAGTAACTGGACTCTGCCCCTACCTGCTAATAGAATTAAGTAACTTCACACTTGTTCTTCCCCATAGGATTCAACAAGTAAAGCACCCGAAACAAGTAGCTTTCGATAAGTAACACATGGGATATCAACTTTCTAATATCATTATTATGATCCTTGGCTTCTGCTTGATACTCTTATTCTATATTTAGAGTAGCGCGCGGGATACAATAAGGCTTAACCGAACAATTCCAATTATTATCTTATTATAGGAATCTGGTCACTAACAATAAGAAGGTAACCAACCGTGCATTGAGAGGGTGGGTGTCAAATAGAGTCTAGTTAGCTGAGAAAGGAGACTGATAGCAAAGAGGATAACTGAGCTGACAACGAAAACAGATCCGAGACGAGCGCACAGAGAACAAACAGCAGACACTGAGAAAGCAGCAAATAAACAAACCAAAACAAAGAAAGCGAGAGACAAAAAGGGGGGAAACGTGAAAAAACCTTATCTTTCTTATTCTAACTGAGGATATGACCAAATTAGTAACAACTGCCTTTTAGTAACATCTGCATTTTAGTAACAATAAGTCCACTCTCTCCTTGAAAGCTATCAGGCAAGCATATACTGAAGAATGGAATGGAACTTTCACTGAGTCAACCGGAGTTCACCTGCTTTTGGCCCCTTCAAGTAGTATAAGTAGGAGTAGCGGGAAGTCTATTAATTAGTAGTTTCTCTTGATGGTTCGCTTGCTTTAAGATCCTTTCTCTCTTAACTAGGGATGACACTAGCTACTCAGAGGCAAGCAATTACTTATGAGCAAGTCCTGTTTTTGGAAGCCCGAGCCTCATTGGCCACTAGCAAATCTGTCTGCCCCTACCCACTTAGAGCATTGCTTGTGCTAGTTCGATCCTGTCTCTCCTGTCTATAAGGCTGCCACACCGAAACCCAAACCTCGCCTGTTAGCTGACACACTCACTCTTATTTCACTTAGAGCCCTGGCCTTGCTTTCTCCTAGCCTACCTACCCTTACTTGAATTCTATGACTATCGACTCAGACCTTTGCTTGTTTGTTTCAAGCTGTAACTTAATAATATCAGAGTGGAGCTACCGCCCCTAGTACTTTCTCTTCTAGTCTTGAATTGAATCACCGATACCAAGGGTCGATTACATTGAGCTACCAGAAAGAGTAAACCAAAGAAAAATAGGACCGGAACTCAAAGGCTCTTAGCTCCTCTCTTTCATTCTGTAACCGGTGCCTATAAGCCTACCTTGACCTAATACCCTTTACTTAAGTCTGCGGCTCGTTAACTCCTATTCTAAATAACCTGCTAATCAGTCCATATCTCTTTGCTCTCATTCCCTTACTGCTTACCTAAATTACGTATTGCTGCTTTTATATGCCTATACTCTAGAGGTACGACCCTAGCGCCTATAGAGATAGAACCAAGCTACCATACCAATAATATGACAGAAATATAAGAATAAAGAAATCCACTAGTGTTGGCAAGGCTATATAGCTCGCCAAGCAACGTAGTCAGTAGAAGTAATAACGGCCAAGTGTAGTTCCAGTTACTGTTCGAGTGTGAGTGGAATTCTTACTAAAGAGAATCAGCACTATCAAGTCAGTAAGCAGCAGGGACGGTAGTAGTGGATTTCAATGAATGTTGCAATGCTTTCCTCAATTCCATAATGAAATCATATGACATCTAGTGCAGAAATGAATCTTTGATTGAGTTGCGCGTAAGAGATGAGTTTCAAAGACGGGTCTGTTCCAGTTTACAGTTCCATTTCCCTTCAATACGAGGTAAGGTCGGCAGTTCCGTTTGAGTCTAGGAGCGCAGGAGCCATAACAGTATTAGTTGACAGAAGAATCAAGGGAAGCATAGTGACTTGCCTGATAGCAAATAGTATAGGAGTCATCAATCAGCGGAACCTTATTCCTCAAGTCCCATGTTAGAGCATCAGTCTTACCCCTGGGCTATGAAGGTAGAAACCTACAGGAACAAGATAAGGATCAGACACATTAGCTCCCAACGAAGAAAGGGTGTGCAGCGCGGGGATAGTCTCCGAGATCAGGATCAGTAGAAGAAACAGAGGAATTAGCAAGGTATGGTAGATACCGGTAACCGCCCATGCGCTCTCCACTTATAAGTCCGAATTGAATTGTTTTAGTATATACTTGCCTAGTAGCTGGGCCCTAATGTCGTAGTTGCTTGCCGTCTTGTCCTTACGTAGTTACTTGTCTAGTAGTTGCTTGGCCCCCGCATCAGTACACCGATTAAGAATTTCCCTCAGTCGTTTCAAGAATGACACAGGAGCCGAGCCAGGAGTGCTAGCTTTGATGCCCTGTCAAAGGAATGAATCTAGTTTACTTACCGCCAAGAGAAGAGGCGAGGCGCGTTCAATCATAGGTATTCTAGAAAGGCTGATAGTTATCCATTCCAGAGTTAACCATAATTTGAGTCCTGCCTTCGTGGCGGAGGAAGTCTGGGGAGCAATGAAATGTAGTTTGATACCTTAGAGACTAGCACGCCGGTTGGTTACTTTTATCCAGTATACCCTTCCGGCTAATGATTAAGTTTCTTCCGATCCGATCCTTTACTTCAGCGCCTATTTGTGCTTAAAGGAAGCATTATAGTGAAGAGAAGCATAAAAAGCTATGGCAACAGAATACTGCATTGCTTCCCCATATTGAAGTAAGAACTAAGATAGGAACTTAGCCTGCTTATAGGCATTATAACCCCCTTTTTGCAGAGATCATTTACACCTTGAGTATAACTCAATCGAGAATCATCGGCTGGGGATTAAATGAGTATTGTCCGAAAGTTACCTTCATGTATAGGTCGGGTCGGGGCAGACTCAAATCTCAAGTCAGTTCCAGTTCTTTACCTTGCTTCTAGTCCTGCTGTAGCTCGTAGCTCAAAGTAGATATACGAGTTTTGTTCCAGATTAAAGGATAGTTCCAGGAAAAGAATCTAGTATTCTGGCTTTGAAGCAGAAGAAAGAGAATAAACTGTATCATCTGCTTATGAATGTCCTGTTCCAGTTTAAAGTATTGTTCCAGAAGCCGTTGGTTGAAATTATCTTCTTTTTTATTCCCTTGGACTTATTGAATTGAACTTAATGCGCACATGATATACTAGCCCCACTCGTTGCTCAATATACTAAGGTAAACCCCGCTCGTTGCTTGTTTAGAAAAGAATCCATCTTTCTGGCTGGGCATGAGAACTTCTGATGACCCGGACTCAATTGCTAGAAAGGTTGTTGCTTGTGTCATTTAGTGCATAAGAGAATATCGGCAAAGAAAAGAATATAGAGCGCTTAGAAATGAAAGTGACGAGTAAAGATCTGGATCATCAGCTGTAGAAAGTTGAGTTCTTGTTTCAAGGGAAGACAGATCTCAAGCAGGATCAAGATCCGCAATTCCAGTGACGTTCGGGGCAGACTATCTCACGCGCGGGAAGTTACGTTTCTTAAGTGAACAACTGTAGTTGGGAGTTCAAAGATAATTGCCCAGTTGGAGTTCCAGTACCTGAGTTGGAGTTCCAGTACCTGATCTATTAACCCCAAACAAGTAGTAGAGTAGTCCAGAGCCCTAACTGTATTTGTTAACTACGGTATCGGATAAGAGACAGAGGAGAGGCGAGGAAGCTAGTCCTTCTTTTGGTGTTCTTGTTTCGGGTGCTAAAACTAAAGATTAGAGGTCGGGCCCTTATAGTACTTTCTTTCCCCTTGTATACGAGTTTAGGTCGGGTAGGCTTCTGTTTCTCACCTTGGAAAACAATCAATCACAGCCAAGTAACGTATAATGTGTAGCGGTAGTTCCATAGTACTGTTCTGTATCGAAGTTGCTGTAAGTAAGCACCATTCTTTAGTAGGAACAGGCGAGGAAGCAAGGCATCTTCACCAAAACCAGAGGTGGAGGGAGCCGGAGCAGAATTAAGGTATGGTTCGACAAGGAAAGCTGTTAGAGCAGAGCCAGTAGCAAGAGAAGAGGTAGGCGCGGAAGCAAGCTTGAGTCGAGGGGAGTTGTGGAATGCCCGAATTGACTAGCGGCTCTGCCGCTTAACTCAGGCTCCTACCGCTTTTCAGCTCGCTGACGCGACAGCGAACACAGGACTAGTAACAACTGCCGCACAACTACTTACGTCGTTGCTTGGCGTCTAGTAGCCCAATAACTCCTGCCGCGGCACATTAGCAGTGCCTTGGCGGTCGAACAAAGGAATTGTTATAACTGCGTTATAACCCACTACTGCTGCTGCCGCACAACGGCTTACGCCGTTGCTTGTCTATCCGTGTCTTGGCGGCTCGGGTAGGTACTACATACTTGTTAGTCAGGTTTACTTACTTGCTAGTTAGGGTGTGGGTAGGCGTGTCTTGTATGGGGGTAGGGCTTGTTTGATTGATTCCAATACTAGGATATGGGTAGTTCCAGATAGTACTATACTAGCTTTGAGGCGAGGAAGCTCTAGGTTTCGAGTCATCTTTCTCCTATATACAGAATGGGAATGAATTTAGTAGTGACTTGGCTGTAGCAAGAGTTCAAAGAGATTAGATGCGCCAGAAGTCTTATATAAGAGATGAGATGAGCCTCATTCAGCAAGTCCTAATTCCGCCAAGTTCTGTCCTCGTATATGTCTTTTCTCCCATTAGTTTCATCAATACAACATCCTAGGTAAAGAACTAGAAAACCAATCACGGCATATGAGAATCAATATGTAGATTTACCACACTAGAGTTTGAGGTAGCTTTTAGCCAAAAGTGAAACTCTGACCCAAACTGCCCAATATAACCCACTTCCATTTGGAGAGAAATTATGGACCAGGATCCCGGGCGGTGGGTAATTTGATAGCTGACTCCGCGACAATTACTGTGACTTCAACTGCAGCTACTTGCTTTGCAACTTTAGGTAGTGCTGCTGTAGGCTCGACGACCTTTGCTGCTAGAGGATTTAGAACTAGGCCTGATGCTGCTGTTGGTGGAGGTAGTGGTGGGGAAGCTGGTTCTAGATCGACTTTTGCTGAATCGACAGGATCGACTGCTCGGTCGACTACAACATCTGCAGCTGGATTGACTGGTGTATACCTTAGCTCCTGCCTTTGCTTCTTCGACTGACTCAACCATGTCTTTCTTCATTGACTGCTGCATCAAAAGAATCACCGGAATAAACCGGCTATACTGAAGCAACTACTCCCTTTGGAACTATTCGATCTAGATCCCAAACTTGAAGATATGAATATAGGCATAGGTGGCATAGGCATAGGTCAAGGTATGGTCAAAGGCAATTGCTGTGGTTGTTTCACCCGGAGCCGGAGTAGATTCACTGATATCGGAGACATTGGTTTTTGATATGGATGAGACTGATCGCCCTAAGCAAGAAAGGTAAGAGTTGCTCTTTTATTTGGCAGGATTCTCAGAGATATGCGTCGTCTCCTCTCTAGCATTTCATCCACTTTGATTTATTCTGTCTTTTATATGATCCGCGAAACCCCTACTATACAAGGGAACAGACCTGCGTTGACGTCAATCCAGCAGCAGATGGAAACTAATACCCTCTCCGCCTCATGTCTAAACCTCAACGTTAGAACAGATCTCATCTAACGCAAGAGTAAAGGATGCCCAACATTAAGAGTGCTTTCCAAGTCGAAAGGAGAGTCAAGTGGATCCCCTTCTTCTGGTCCCACAAATAAGAAAATATAGAGAAATTGCTGCTATTCAAATCTGTTTCAGTCTTTCTTCATAGCAGGTTGGGGTAAAGAATGGGAAAGACGGCGAATTCACTATCTTCCGCTCCCCAGCTCGAAGGTAGGGCATAACCCTTACCGCGGACAAAGAGATGTCGAGGCATAGAGCTTCCTTCCTTTTTCCATCGCCAGAGATTCTCTCCAGCCACTGATTCCCCAGTAGACTAATTGCTGGAAATAGGGGGCTTAGAGCACAAATCAATTGTAGGGCTTCTACTTCTGACTTGAATTATGTATTTCCGCCGTGAGTCTGGCAATACTCCCAACATAAACGAACTACTTGCATACAGGGCCGAGTATTACTCATAAGTCACAGAACTCTGCGGTATTCCACAAGCCTTATTGACTAATAGGAGGAGTCAGCATAAGTCATAAACTAATAGGAGTAGGCACAAACCAGTCATATACTAATAGGAGTCAGTGTAAGGGTGAGCTACTATCCGATAATACTTTGTTCTAATAACTAGGGATCCCGCTGCAGCTTCTAAGGTTTTTGCTAGTATTTCCGGGAATCAAACAAGTTAGAGTAATACAGGAGAAAGGTACTTCTTCTCCTCATTAAGCTACTTATATAGAATACGCCTACAGCTTATGGGCCTGATACAGCTACCCGATAGAGTGGACCAATAAAAAGGCAATAAAACCACCGCTAAGCAGAATTGGAACAGTGATCTAAACACCTTAACTTCACCTCGGAATCTAACATTGACAACAAGAATATAACGACTACCTCTCTAGCCTCTCTCTCTAGTCTATAAGCTTGCCCTACCTCTCTCTCTAGCATAGCCGGAGGAGCCCTTAAGCAGCCAACACACCTACACACGGAGAAAAGAGAAACCCCCTAGAGCTACTATGTGTGCTCTGGCCCAGCAACTCAGTCTTCGCTTCGGTCGACATCCCTATCATACGCATTGGGAGAAACTATATTGATTCTTTGGGTTAAAGGTAATCGCTCTCATTCATTGTTCAACAACAACGTGCATCGAGCGAAACAACATTTCTTCTTCGGGCTTAGGACTACGGGGCGGACACCCAATGGTAGAAAGAAAGGACTACGAGGCGGACATGCATTGGTAGAAACAACGAACAACGAGGTGGTCCAGCGCACG
>NW_027020801.1:2500-5000 GCF_036884655.1 Musa acuminata AAA Group
GGGCCGTTTTGGCCAGTTTTTGGCCTGTTCTTGCATTGCGCGGTGACCGTCGAGAGCGGAGCAAAACGTCAGCCATCTCAGCACCCTGGAACCCCCCGGGTGGCACAGGGCTGGATGGGGCTTTCGTATAGCAGGGACGGTGCTGCCTCTCGCTTCGCTCGCTGTCCGCCGCTCGCCGCTCGCTCGTGCAGCCAAAAATGGCCAGTTTTGGCCCGTTTTTGGGCCGTTTTGGCCAGTTTTTGGCCTGTTCTTGCATTGCGCGGTGACCGTCGAGAGCGGAGCAAAACGTCAGCCATCTCAGCACCCTGGAACCCCCCGGGTGGCACAGGGCTGGATGGGGCTTTCGTATAGCAGGGACGGTGCTGCCTCTCGCTTCGCTCGCTGTCCGCCGCTCGCCGCTCGCTCGTGCAGCCAAAAATGGCCAGTTTTGGCCCGTTTTTGGGCCGTTTTGGCCAGTTTTTGGCCTGTTCTTGCATTGCGCGGTGACCGTCGAGAGCGGAGCAAAACGTCAGCCATCTCAGCACCCTGGAACCCCCCGGGTGGCACAGGGCTGGATGGGGCTTTCGTATAGCAGGGACGGTGCTGCCTCTCGCTTCGCTCGCTGTCCGCCGCTCGCCGCTCGCTCGTGCAGCCAAAAATGGCCAGTTTTGGCCCGTTTTTGGGCCGTTTTGGCCAGTTTTTGGCCTGTTCTTGCATTGCGCGGTGACCGTCGAGAGCGGAGCAAAACGTCAGCCATCTCAGCACCCTGGAACCCCCCGGGTGGCACAGGGCTGGATGGGGCTTTCGTATAGCAGGGACGGTGCTGCCTCTCGCTTCGCTCGCTGTCCGCCGCTCGCCGCTCGCTCGTGCAGCCAAAAATGGCCAGTTTTGGCCCGTTTTTGGGCCGTTTTGGCCAGTTTTTGGCCTGTTCTTGCATTGCGCGGTGACCGTCGAGAGCGGAGCAAAACGTCAGCCATCTCAGCACCCTGGAACCCCCCGGGTGGCACAGGGCTGGATGGGGCTTTCGTATAGCAGGGACGGTGCTGCCTCTCGCTTCGCTCGCTGTCCGCCGCTCGCCGCTCGCTCGCGCAGCCAAAAATGGCCAGTTTTGGCCCGTTTTTGGGCCGTTTTGGCCAGTTTTTGGCCTGTTCTTGCATTGCGCGGTGACCGTCGAGAGCGGAGCAAAACGTCAGCCATCTCAGCACCCTGGAACCCCCCGGGTGGCACAGGGCTGGATGGGGCTTTCGTATAGCAGGGACGGTGCTGCCTCTCGCTTCGCTCGCTGTCCGCCGCTCGCCGCTCGCGCAGCCAAAAATGGCCAGTTTTGGCCCGTTTTTGGGCCGTTTTGGCCAGTTTTTGGCCTGTTCTTGCATTGCGCGGTGACCGTCGAGAGCGGAGCAAAACGTCAGCCATCTCAGCACCCTGGAACCCCCCGGGTGGCACAGGGCTGGATGGGGCTTTCGTATAGCAGGGACGGTGCTGCCTCTCGCTTCGCTCGCTGTTCGCCGCTCGCCGCTCGCTCGCGCAGCCAAAAATGGCCAGTTTTGGCCCGTTTTTGGGCTGTTTTGGCCAGTTTTTGGCCTGTTCTTGCGTGGTGCGGTGACCGTCGTGAGCGGAGCAAAACGTCAGCCATCTCAGCACCCTGGAACCCCCCGGGTGGCACAGGGCTGGATGGGGCTTTCGTATAGCAGGGACGGTGCTGCCTCTCGCTTCGCTCGCTGTTCGCCGCTCGCCGCTCGCTCGCGCAGCCAAAAATGGCCAGTTTTGGCCCGTTTTTGGGCTGTTTTGGCCTGTTTTTGGGCTGTTCTTGTGTGGCGCGGTGACCGTCGTGAGCGGAGCAAAATGTCAGCCATCTCAGCACCCTGGAACCCCCCGGGTGGCACAGGGCTGGATGGGGCTTTCGTATAGCAGGGACGGTGCTGCCTCGCGCTTCGCTCGCTGTTCGCCGCTCTCCGCTCGCTCGCGCAGCAAAAAATGGCCAGTTTTGGCCCGTTTTTGGGCTGTTTTGGCCAGTTTTTGGCCTGTTCTTGCGTGCCGCGGCGACCGTCGTGAGCGGAGCAAAACGTCAGCCATCTCAGCACCCTGGAACCCCCCGGGTGGCACAGGGCTGGATGGGGCTTTCGTATAGCAGGGACGGTGCTGCCTCTCGCTTCGCTCGCTGTCCGCCGCTCGCTGCTCGCTCGCGCAGCCAAAAATGGCCAGTTTTGGCCCGTTTTTGGGCTGTTTTGGCCTGTTTTTGGGCTGTTCTTGTGTGCCGCGGCGACCGTCGTGAGCGGAGCAAAATGTCAGCCATCTCAGCACCCTGGAACCCCCCGGGTGGCACAGGGCTGGATGGGGCTTTCGTATAGCAGGGACGGTGCTGCCTCTCGCTTCGCTCGCTGTCCGCCGCTCGCCGCTCGCTCGCGCAGCCAAAAATGGCCAGTTTTGGCCCGTTTTTGGGCCGTTTTGGCCAGTTTTTGGCCTGTTCTTGCGTTGCGCGGTGACCGTCGAGAGCGGAGCAAAACGTCAGCCATCTCAGCAC
>NW_027020801.1:25000-27500 GCF_036884655.1 Musa acuminata AAA Group
TATATAGCAGGGACGGTGCTGCCTCTCGCTTCGCTCGCTGTCCGCCGCTCGCCGCTCGCTCGCGCAGCCAAAAATGGCCAGTTTTGGCCCGTTTTTGGGCCGTTTTGGCCAGTTTTTGGCCTGTTCTTGCATTGCGCGGTGACCGTCGAGAGCGGAGCAAAACGTCAGCCATCTCAGCACCCTGGAACCCCCCGGGTGGCACAGGGCTGGATGGGGCTTTCGTATAGCAGGGACGGTGCTGCCTCTCGCTTCGCTCGCTGTCCGCCGCTCGCCGCTCGCTCGTGCAGCCAAAAATGGCCAGTTTTGGCCCGTTTTTGGGCCGTTTTGGCCAGTTTTTGGCCTGTTCTTGCATTGCGCGGTGACCGTCGAGAGCGGAGCAAAACGTCAGCCATCTCAGCACCCTGGAACCCCCCGGGTGGCACAGGGCTGGATGGGGCTTTCGTATAGCAGGGACGGTGCTGCCTCTCGCTTCGCTCGCTGTCCGCCGCTCGCCGCTCGCTCGTGCAGCCAAAAATGGCCAGTTTTGGCCCGTTTTTGGGCCGTTTTGGCCAGTTTTTGGCCTGTTCTTGCATTGCGCGGTGACCGTCGAGAGCGGAGCAAAACGTCAGCCATCTCAGCACCCTGGAACCCCCCGGGTGGCACAGGGCTGGATGGGGCTTTCGTATAGCAGGGACGGTGCTGCCTCTCGCTTCGCTCGCTGTCCGCCGCTCGCCGCTCGCTCGTGCAGCCAAAAATGGCCAGTTTTGGCCCGTTTTTGGGCCGTTTTGGCCAGTTTTTGGCCTGTTCTTGCATTGCGCGGTGACCGTCGAGAGCGGAGCAAAACGTCAGCCATCTCAGCACCCTGGAACCCCCCGGGTGGCACAGGGCTGGATGGGGCTTTCGTATAGCAGGGACGGTGCTGCCTCTCGCTTCGCTCGCTGTCCGCCGCTCGCCGCTCGCTCGTGCAGCCAAAAATGGCCAGTTTTGGCCCGTTTTTGGGCCGTTTTGGCCAGTTTTTGGCCTGTTCTTGCATTGCGCGGTGACCGTCGAGAGCGGAGCAAAACGTCAGCCATCTCAGCACCCTGGAACCCCCCGGGTGGCACAGGGCTGGATGGGGCTTTCGTATAGCAGGGACGGTGCTGCCTCTCGCTTCGCTCGCTGTCCGCCGCTCGCCGCTCGCTCGCGCAGCCAAAAATGGCCAGTTTTGGCCCGTTTTTGGGCCGTTTTGGCCAGTTTTTGGCCTGTTCTTGCATTGCGCGGTGACCGTCGAGAGCGGAGCAAAACGTCAGCCATCTCAGCACCCTGGAACCCCCCGGGTGGCACAGGGCTGGATGGGGCTTTCGTATAGCAGGGACGGTGCTGCCTCTCGCTTCGCTCGCTGTCCGCCGCTCGCCGCTCGCGCAGCCAAAAATGGCCAGTTTTGGCCCGTTTTTGGGCCGTTTTGGCCAGTTTTTGGCCTGTTCTTGCATTGCGCGGTGACCGTCGAGAGCGGAGCAAAACGTCAGCCATCTCAGCACCCTGGAACCCCCCGGGTGGCACAGGGCTGGATGGGGCTTTCGTATAGCAGGGACGGTGCTGCCTCTCGCTTCGCTCGCTGTTCGCCGCTCGCCGCTCGCTCGCGCAGCCAAAAATGGCCAGTTTTGGCCCGTTTTTGGGCTGTTTTGGCCAGTTTTTGGCCTGTTCTTGCGTGGTGCGGTGACCGTCGTGAGCGGAGCAAAACGTCAGCCATCTCAGCACCCTGGAACCCCCCGGGTGGCACAGGGCTGGATGGGGCTTTCGTATAGCAGGGACGGTGCTGCCTCTCGCTTCGCTCGCTGTTCGCCGCTCGCCGCTCGCTCGCGCAGCCAAAAATGGCCAGTTTTGGCCCGTTTTTGGGCTGTTTTGGCCTGTTTTTGGGCTGTTCTTGTGTGGCGCGGTGACCGTCGTGAGCGGAGCAAAATGTCAGCCATCTCAGCACCCTGGAACCCCCCGGGTGGCACAGGGCTGGATGGGGCTTTCGTATAGCAGGGACGGTGCTGCCTCGCGCTTCGCTCGCTGTTCGCCGCTCTCCGCTCGCTCGCGCAGCAAAAAATGGCCAGTTTTGGCCCGTTTTTGGGCTGTTTTGGCCAGTTTTTGGCCTGTTCTTGCGTGCCGCGGCGACCGTCGTGAGCGGAGCAAAACGTCAGCCATCTCAGCACCCTGGAACCCCCCGGGTGGCACAGGGCTGGATGGGGCTTTCGTATAGCAGGGACGGTGCTGCCTCTCGCTTCGCTCGCTGTCCGCCGCTCGCTGCTCGCTCGCGCAGCCAAAAATGGCCAGTTTTGGCCCGTTTTTGGGCTGTTTTGGCCTGTTTTTGGGCTGTTCTTGTGTGCCGCGGCGACCGTCGTGAGCGGAGCAAAATGTCAGCCATCTCAGCACCCTGGAACCCCCCGGGTGGCACAGGGCTGGATGGGGCTTTCGTATAGCAGGGACGGTGCTGCCTCTCGCTTCGCTCGCTGTCCGCCGCTCGCCGCTCGCTCGCGCAGCCAAAAATGGCCAGTTT
>NW_027020801.1:47500-50000 GCF_036884655.1 Musa acuminata AAA Group
CCTGTTTATGGTCCGTTCTTGCGTGGTGCGGTGACCGTCGTGAGCGGAGCAAAACGTCAGCCATCTCAGCACCCTGGAACCCCCCGGGTGGCACAGGGCTGGATGGGGCTTTCGTATATAGCAGGGACGGTGCTGCCTCTCGCTTCGCTCGCTGTCCGCCGCTCGCCGCTCGCTCGCGCAGCCAAAAATGGCCAGTTTTGGCCCGTTTTTGGGCCGTTTTGGCCAGTTTTTGGCCTGTTCTTGCATTGCGCGGTGACCGTCGAGAGCGGAGCAAAACGTCAGCCATCTCAGCACCCTGGAACCCCCCGGGTGGCACAGGGCTGGATGGGGCTTTCGTATAGCAGGGACGGTGCTGCCTCTCGCTTCGCTCGCTGTCCGCCGCTCGCCGCTCGCTCGTGCAGCCAAAAATGGCCAGTTTTGGCCCGTTTTTGGGCCGTTTTGGCCAGTTTTTGGCCTGTTCTTGCATTGCGCGGTGACCGTCGAGAGCGGAGCAAAACGTCAGCCATCTCAGCACCCTGGAACCCCCCGGGTGGCACAGGGCTGGATGGGGCTTTCGTATAGCAGGGACGGTGCTGCCTCTCGCTTCGCTCGCTGTCCGCCGCTCGCCGCTCGCTCGTGCAGCCAAAAATGGCCAGTTTTGGCCCGTTTTTGGGCCGTTTTGGCCAGTTTTTGGCCTGTTCTTGCATTGCGCGGTGACCGTCGAGAGCGGAGCAAAACGTCAGCCATCTCAGCACCCTGGAACCCCCCGGGTGGCACAGGGCTGGATGGGGCTTTCGTATAGCAGGGACGGTGCTGCCTCTCGCTTCGCTCGCTGTCCGCCGCTCGCCGCTCGCTCGTGCAGCCAAAAATGGCCAGTTTTGGCCCGTTTTTGGGCCGTTTTGGCCAGTTTTTGGCCTGTTCTTGCATTGCGCGGTGACCGTCGAGAGCGGAGCAAAACGTCAGCCATCTCAGCACCCTGGAACCCCCCGGGTGGCACAGGGCTGGATGGGGCTTTCGTATAGCAGGGACGGTGCTGCCTCTCGCTTCGCTCGCTGTCCGCCGCTCGCCGCTCGCTCGTGCAGCCAAAAATGGCCAGTTTTGGCCCGTTTTTGGGCCGTTTTGGCCAGTTTTTGGCCTGTTCTTGCATTGCGCGGTGACCGTCGAGAGCGGAGCAAAACGTCAGCCATCTCAGCACCCTGGAACCCCCCGGGTGGCACAGGGCTGGATGGGGCTTTCGTATAGCAGGGACGGTGCTGCCTCTCGCTTCGCTCGCTGTCCGCCGCTCGCCGCTCGCTCGCGCAGCCAAAAATGGCCAGTTTTGGCCCGTTTTTGGGCCGTTTTGGCCAGTTTTTGGCCTGTTCTTGCATTGCGCGGTGACCGTCGAGAGCGGAGCAAAACGTCAGCCATCTCAGCACCCTGGAACCCCCCGGGTGGCACAGGGCTGGATGGGGCTTTCGTATAGCAGGGACGGTGCTGCCTCTCGCTTCGCTCGCTGTCCGCCGCTCGCCGCTCGCGCAGCCAAAAATGGCCAGTTTTGGCCCGTTTTTGGGCCGTTTTGGCCAGTTTTTGGCCTGTTCTTGCATTGCGCGGTGACCGTCGAGAGCGGAGCAAAACGTCAGCCATCTCAGCACCCTGGAACCCCCCGGGTGGCACAGGGCTGGATGGGGCTTTCGTATAGCAGGGACGGTGCTGCCTCTCGCTTCGCTCGCTGTTCGCCGCTCGCCGCTCGCTCGCGCAGCCAAAAATGGCCAGTTTTGGCCCGTTTTTGGGCTGTTTTGGCCAGTTTTTGGCCTGTTCTTGCGTGGTGCGGTGACCGTCGTGAGCGGAGCAAAACGTCAGCCATCTCAGCACCCTGGAACCCCCCGGGTGGCACAGGGCTGGATGGGGCTTTCGTATAGCAGGGACGGTGCTGCCTCTCGCTTCGCTCGCTGTTCGCCGCTCGCCGCTCGCTCGCGCAGCCAAAAATGGCCAGTTTTGGCCCGTTTTTGGGCTGTTTTGGCCTGTTTTTGGGCTGTTCTTGTGTGGCGCGGTGACCGTCGTGAGCGGAGCAAAATGTCAGCCATCTCAGCACCCTGGAACCCCCCGGGTGGCACAGGGCTGGATGGGGCTTTCGTATAGCAGGGACGGTGCTGCCTCGCGCTTCGCTCGCTGTTCGCCGCTCTCCGCTCGCTCGCGCAGCAAAAAATGGCCAGTTTTGGCCCGTTTTTGGGCTGTTTTGGCCAGTTTTTGGCCTGTTCTTGCGTGCCGCGGCGACCGTCGTGAGCGGAGCAAAACGTCAGCCATCTCAGCACCCTGGAACCCCCCGGGTGGCACAGGGCTGGATGGGGCTTTCGTATAGCAGGGACGGTGCTGCCTCTCGCTTCGCTCGCTGTCCGCCGCTCGCTGCTCGCTCGCGCAGCCAAAAATGGCCAGTTTTGGCCCGTTTTTGGGCTGTTTTGGCCTGTTTTTGGGCTGTTCTTGTGTGCCGCGGCGACCGTCGTGAGCGGAGCAAAATGTCAGCCATCTCAGCACCCTGGAACCC
>NW_027020801.1:60000-67500 GCF_036884655.1 Musa acuminata AAA Group
CCGCGGGAGGTGAGCGGAGTGCTGCCTCCGCTCACCAAAACGTCAGCCATCTCAGCACCCAGGAACCCCCCGGGTGGCACATGGCTGGATGGGGCTTCGGTTATATACCGGGCGTTGAACACTCTTTCGCAAGTTCGTACGTGACCTTTACGGGAACTTGGTGTTGCGTCCGGGACCAGGTGAGCGGCTGTTTGTGGGCTTGCAGCTGTTCGTTCATCCTTGAAAGCCTTGTTTTTCCCCCTCTCCCTCTTTTCTCTTGTGCACACAAGGTGTTCGACGAATTGCTTGTAAAGCTTTCCTTTTCGCGAGACTTCGGGACGTGTCCGTTGCTCGTTCTTTCGATCTAACTCTCTTTCTCTTTTACAGGTCCTTCGGGACCTGCGAGAGGTTACAAAGTGGGCTGATCCTTGCGGAGCAAGATCGCAAGGGCGAAGCGCGACTTAGGCAAGGCAAAGCTAAGTTCGCGTCTTTGCCGCACGGGTGACTCGCGACTTAGGCAACGCAAGCTAAGTTCGCGTCTTTGGCCGCAAGGGTGCCGCACGCCTTAGGCAATTCCAGCTAAGGTCGTGACATTGTGGTATCAGAGCGGGCAAGCTCTTCGATCGAACAGCGAACGAACTTCGCAACTTCGCCATGGCAAAGCATCGTGGCGAATCGAGCAAGACGGGGCAAGCTGGACCCTTGCCCCAAGCAGCCGCAGGTGGGCTGCATGTGCACACTCGCTCTCATGCTGTTGGAGCCGCTCACGAGGATCGCGGCAGCGAACAGGATGAGCGAGAAGTTGGTAACTCTCCGCGAGCGGAGGAAGCGCAATCTGGTGCGCTAACTGGGAAAAAGAGTCATAAGGAGAGACTCACGACGGCGGAAACCCGCCTGGATGTTCTGGAAGCGAGCATGGAGGAACTCTACCATGGCCAACAAAGACTTGTTGGGGTAGAGAGCTCGCAAGAGGAAGCGGAGTCCAGGATCGACAAGGTCGAGGCCCTAGTCGACCGACTGTCCGATGACACCAAGGACTCCGTGCTGCACTTACAAGACGTTGTGGCGGAACTCACGGCAAAGGTGGCTATGCTCACAAGAACGCTAAATGCGGGAGGAGGCAACACCCGCGTTGCACCGCCACAAAACTTGAGGGCACCTGAGCCCCATGGATACGGAGGGGCCAGAGATGCCAAGGAGCTCGAGAACTTTCTGTTCGACATGGAACAATACTTCCGAGCTACGAGGCCCGATTCTGAAGATACCAAAGTTTCTATAGCAACAATGTATCTGAATGGAGATGCGAAACTTTGGTGGCGAACTCGTTGGGAGGAGATCCAACAAGGTCGGTGTCGAGTCGACACATGGGAAGACTTGAAGCGGGAGTTGAGAACTCAGTTCCTACCGGAGAACACAGAGTTCGTCGCAAGAAGGAAGTTGAGACAACTCCGCCAAAGTACCACCATCCGAGACTATGTAAAGCAGTTTTCTGCACTGATGCTGGACATACAGGACATGTCCGAGAAGGACAAGTTGTTCAGTTTCCTTGATGGTTTGAAACCATGGGCTCAGCAAGAGCTGAATCGAAGGAATGTTACCGACGTGGTCGGGGCAATTGCAGCTGCAGAAAGGCTCACCGACTTCGTTTCCTCCGAAGACCCAGCGAGAAGGAAACAATCTTCAAGCAATCGCCCTCAAAAACATTCTCGAGGGAAGGAGCTCGGGGGCGAACAGAAGAAGAAGAGCTCCCACAAAGGGCCGAATCCAAAAGGCAAGGCCTCAAAACCTGGAGGATGCTTCTTGTGCGGAGGACCGCACATGGTAAGGGAGTGCCCACAGAAGCAGGCACTCAACGCTTTGACAGCTTCCATCCACCCTCCCCGATCGGACAAGGGCAAAACTGTTGCCCTTAGCTCAAGCAGTTCTGAATCCAGCAGCGACGATGAAGAGTCGCAAGGACCCCGAATGGGAGCAATGCGTTTGTTGAACGCTATGCGGGGTCAAGTGGGGGAGAACACGAAGACGAAGGCACAAAAAGCAGGAAGTAGTGAACTGATGTATGTGGACATCAAGCTGAATGGCCAAACGACCCGTGCAATGGTGGACACGGGCGCTACCCACAACTTCATAGCCGATCGTGAAGCACAGCGACTTGGGTTGACATTGGAGAAGAGCCCAAGCCGAATGAAAGCAGTGAACTCGGAGGCCAGGCGAATCTCCGGATTGGCAAAGGGAGTTCCCATCAGAATCGGGACTTGGAGCGGAACCACCAACATGATGGCCGTGCCACTAGACGACTTCCAAGTGATTCTTGGAATGGAGTTTATGCACGCGGCGAAGTTGGTGCCGATGCCATTCTTGAATTCCCTATGTATGATGGGAGGCGATGACCCCTGTGTGGTGCCCGTCTCTCGGAGAGGAACCAAGGAGCCCCAACATATTTCGGCATTACAATTGAAGAAAGGGGTGCGAAAGGGCGAACTAACATTCGTGGCTGCTATGAAGCTAGAGCCACTCAATGAAGAAGCCATTCAAGAACCTGCTGTGGTGGCCAACGTCCTGAAGGAGTTCAAAGACGTTATGCCACCTGAGTTGCCGAAGACTCTTCCGCCACGCAGAGGCGTGGATCACAGTATTGAGCTGGAGCCAGGAGTGAAGCCTCCAGCGAGACCACCCTATCGCATGCCCCCGCCAGAGTTGGCAGAACTCAGAAAGCAGTTAGGTGAACTGCTAAGCGGTGGTCTCATCCGCAGCTCAAAAGCACCTTTCGGAGCTCCAGTTCTCTTTCAGAAGAAACAAGATGGGAGTCTCCGATTATGCGTCGACTACCGAGCCCTCAACAAAGTAACAGTGAAGAACAAGTATCCCATCCCGCTCATCGCGGACTTGTTCGACCAATTGGGCAAGGCAAAGTATTTCTCAAAACTCGACCTTCGGTCGGGGTATTGGCAGGTGCGCATTGCTGAAGGCGACGAAGCAAAGACTACATGTGTGACCAGATATGGAGCGTTTGAGTTCTTGGTGATGCCTTTCGGCTTAACCAACGCTCCGGCAACATTCTGTACTCTCATGAACCAGCTATTCAAGGAGTATTTGGATAAGTTCGTGGTCGTCTACTTGGACGACATCGTCGTTTACAGCCAAACGCTCGAGGAGCACGTCAAGCACCTTCGGACGATTTTCAAGGTTCTCAGGGAGAACACTTTGTTCGTAAAAAGGGAGAAATGCTACTTTGCTCAAACTGAGATCCTGTTCTTGGGGCACCGAATCGGTGATGGCTCCATCCGGATGGACAAGTCGAAGGTGCAAGCAGTTGCGGAATGGCGAACTCCAAAGAAGGTGCCAGAGTTGAGATCCTTCCTTGGTTTCGTCAACTACTACCGACGCTTCATCGCGGGATATTCGAAGCGGGCAACTCCACTGACGGAGTTGCTGAAGAAGGAGCAGCCTTGGAAGTGGTCTGACAGATGTGAGATAGCATTCCAAGATCTAAAGGCTGCTGTTTTGGAAGAACCAGTGCTCAAATTGCCAAACTATGGAGAGCCCTTTGAAGTCCATACAGATGCTTCGGACTTTGCTATTGGTGGAGTACTCATGCAAGAAGGTCATCCGGTGGCCTACGAGAGCCGCAAACTCAACGAGACCGAGAGGCGGTATCCAGTGCATGAGAAGGAGATGACAGCGGTGATCCACTGCCTACGAGTTTGGCGACACTACCTCCTCGGGTCGCGATTTGTGCTGAGGACAGATAACATCGCCCTGAGTTATTTCCAAACTCAGAAGAAGCTCTCCCCAAAGCAAGCACGGTGGCAGGACTTCCTGGCTGAATTTGATATGGCAATGGAATATAAGCCCGGGAAGGCGAATGTCGTGGCCGATGCGCTGAGTCGGAAGGTGGAGTGCGTGAATGCTGCACAACTGGAGGGCAGAGGCCAAGCAAGTCAGTTACACTCAACCTTCCTTTCCCGAATCAGAGATGGACTGTATAGTGATCCCCAGGCAGTTATCCTGATGCAGCTCATCAAAGAAGGCAAGGCACGACGATTTTGGGTCCAGGAGGGACTTGTTTACACAAAAGGGAATAGGGTTTATGTTCCCCGAGTGGACAATCTAAGGCGTGAACTCTTGAAAGAGTGTCACGATTCCCTCTGGGCTGGACACCCCGGCATTCACAGAACGTTGGCTCTCGTGGAGAGAGCCTTCTACTGGCCAAAAATGGGGATTGATGTGGAGGAGTATGTTCGAACATGCCTTACTTGCCAACAAGACAAGGTGGAGCAGCGGAAGCCGGTGGGACTTTTGGAGCCGTTGCCCGTACCAGAAAGGCCTTGGGAGAGCATTTCCTTAGACTTCATATCAAGCTTGCCACCTGTAGGGGGACTTGGATCGATACTTGTAGTGGTCGATCGGTTTTCAAAGTATGCAACTTTCATTGCTGCTCCCCTACACTGCTCAGCTGAAGAGGCGGCCAGACTGATGATGAAGGGTGTAGTGAAGTATTGGGGAGTCCCACACAATATCATTAGTGATCGAGACGCTCGGTTTCTGGGACGGTTCTGGACCGAGCTATTCAAATTGTTGGGATCAAAGTTATACTTCTCTACAAGCCTCCACCCCCAGACGGATGGTCAGACTGAAAGAATAAATTCGCTCTTAGAGCAGTATCTCCGGCACTACGTGAGTGCCAATCAACGAGATTGGGTGAAGCTGTTGGACATCGCCCAATTCTCCTACAACTTGCAGCGGAGCTCTGCATCCAACAAGAGCCCCTTCGAAATTATCACAGGACAACAACCGTCGACTCCACACACTATGGCTATTGGGTATACTGGGAGTAGTCCATCAGCCTACCATTTCGCAAAGGAGTGGCATCGAAATGCCGATATTGCGCGGGCTTACTTGGAGAAGGCGGCAAAACGGATGAAGAAGTGGGCAGATTTGGGAAGGCGACCACAGGAGTTCAAAGTTGGCGATTTGGTGTTGGTAAAGCTCCAACCAGCATCACTCCAATTCTTCAGGAAAAGAGTCCACAAAGGATTGGTGCGTAAGTATGAAGGGCCCTTCCCAATTATCAGCAGGGTAGGCAATGTTTCTTACAAGTTGCAGCTGCCGGCGTGGTTCAAAATTCACAACGTTCTTCACGCCAGCAACCTGAAGGCCTACCATTCAGATCCGCAAGACGCTTCTCGAAGTGTTCCAACTCGGCTACCTCCCATCACAGCCTCCTACGAGAAGCGAGTGGAAACCATTCTGGCGGATCGCAAGATAAAGCTACCCAACGGAGCGGAACAGACAGAGTACTTGGTGAAGTGGCGAAAGCTTCCCCGAACTGAAGCCAGTTGGGAGCCTGAAGACGCCCTGCGACATGAAGAAGAAGTCATCAACACCTACCAACAAGCGTCGACGAGGGCGTCGACAGTTTAAGTGGGGGAGAATGTCACGAACGGTCGTCGCGCACCCGCAACAACTCCGTTCAACGAACCGTTCGTCGCTCACACCCGCATGTACAGCTGCCCAACAGCATGTTTTCTCATGGTTTTGGGTCATTTTGCTTGTAAATATGTAAGTTCGAACAAGCTGCAGCGTTGCAAAGCGACCGCTCACCGAACCGAGCAAAACAGCCCCAAAACAGCCCAAAACGGCTTCGTTTTCGCGTGCCGCGGGAGGTGAGCGGAGTGCTGCCTCCGCTCACCAAAACGTCAGCCATCTCAGCACCCAGGAACCCCCCGGGTGGCACATGGCTGGATGGGGCTTCGGTTATATACCGGGCGTTGAACACTCTTTCGCAAGTTCGTACGTGACCTTTACGGGAACTTGGTGTTGCGTCCGGGACCAGGTGAGCGGCTGTTTGTGGGCTTGCAGCTGTTCGTTCATCCTTGAAAGCCTTGTTTTTCCCCCTCTCCCTCTTTTCTCTTGTGCACACAAGGTGTTCGACGAATTGCTTGTAAAGCTTTCCTTTTCGCGAGACTTCGGGACGTGTCCGTTGCTCGTTCTTTCGATCTAACTCTCTTTCTCTTTTACAGGTCCTTCGGGACCTGCGAGAGGTTACAAAGTGGGCTGATCCTTGCGGAGCAAGATCGCAAGGGCGAAGCGCGACTTAGGCAAGGCAAAGCTAAGTTCGCGTCTTTGCCGCACGGGTGACTCGCGACTTAGGCAACGCAAGCTAAGTTCGCGTCTTTGGCCGCAAGGGTGCCGCACGCCTTAGGCAATTCCAGCTAAGGTCGTGACAGGGTGGCACAGGGCTGGATGGGGCTTTCGTATAGCAGGGACGGTGCTGCCTCTCGCTTCGCTCGCTGTCCGCCGCTCGCCGCTCGCTCGTGCAGCCAAAAATGGCCAGTTTTGGCCCGTTTTTGGGCCGTTTTGGCCAGTTTTTGGCCTGTTCTTGCATTGCGCGGTGACCGTCGAGAGCGGAGCAAAACGTCAGCCATCTCAGCACCCTGGAACCCCCCGGGTGGCACAGGGCTGGATGGGTCTTTCGTATAGCAGGGACGGTGCTGCCTCTCGCTTCGCTCGCTGTCCGCCGCTCGCCGCTCGCTCGCGCAGCCAAAAATGGCCAGTTTTGGCCCGTTTTTGGGCCGTTTTGGCCAGTTTTTGGCCTGTTCTTGCATTGCGCGGTGACCGTCGAGAGCGGAGCAAAACGTCAGCCATCTCAGCACCCTGGAACCCCCCGGGTGGCACAGGGCTGGATGGGGCTTTCGTATAGCAGGGACGGTGCTGCCTCTCGCTTCGCTCGCTGTCCGCCGCTCGCCGCTCGCGCAGCCAAAAATGGCCAGTTTTGGCCCGTTTTTGGGCCGTTTTGGCCAGTTTTTGGCCTGTTCTTGCATTGCGCGGTGACCGTCGAGAGCGGAGCAAAACGTCAGCCATCTCAGCACCCTGGAACCCCCCGGGTGGCACAGGGCTGGATGGGGCTTTCGTATAGCAGGGACGGTGCTGCCTCTCGCTTCGCTCGCTGTTCGCCGCTCGCCGCTCGCTCGCGCAGCCAAAAATGGCCAGTTTTGGCCCGTTTTTGGGCTGTTTTGGCCAGTTTTTGGCCTGTTCTTGCGTGGTGCGGTGACCGTCGTGAGCGGAGCAAAACGTCAGCCATCTCAGCACCCTGGAACCCCCCGGGTGGCACAGGGCTGGATGGGGCTTTCGTATAGCAGGGACGGTGCTGCCTCTCGCTTCGCTCGCTGTTCGCCGCTCGCCGCTCGCTCGCGCAGCCAAAAATGGCCAGTTTTGGCCCGTTTTTGGGCTGTTTTGGCCTGTTTTTGGGCTGTTCTTGTGTGGCGCGGTGACCGTCGTGAGCGGAGCAAAATGTCAGCCATCTCAGCACCCTGGAACCCCCCGGGTGGCACAGGGCTGGATGGGGCTTTCGTATAGCAGGGACGGTGCTGCCTCGCGCTTCGCTCGCTGTTCGCCGCTCTCCGCTCGCTCGCGCAGCAAAAAATGGCCAGTTTTGGCCCGTTTTTGGGCTGTTTTGGCCAGTTTTTGGCCTGTTCTTGCGTGCCGCGGCGACCGTCGTGAGCGGAGCAAAACGTCAGC
>NW_027020801.1:87500-91251 GCF_036884655.1 Musa acuminata AAA Group
CGGGTGGCACAGGGCTGGATGGGGCTTTCGTATAGCAGGGACGGTGCTGCCTCTCGCTTCGCTCGCTGTTCGCCGCTCACCGCTCGCTCGCTCAGCCAAAAATGGCCAGTTTTGGCCCGTTTTTGGGCTGTTTTGGCCTGTTTTTGGTCCGTTCTTGCATGGCGCGGTGACCGTCGTGAGCGGAGCAAAACGTCAGCCATCTCAGCACCCTGGAACCCCCCGGGTGGCACAGGGCTGGATGGGGCTTTCGTATAGCAGGGACGGTGCTGCCTCACGCTTCGCTCGCTGTTCGCCGCTCGCCGCTCGCTCGCGCAGCCAAAAATGACCAGTTTTGGCCCGTTTTTGGGCTGTTTTGGCCTGTTTATGGTCCGTTCTTGCGTGGTGCGGTGACCGTCGTGAGCGGAGCAAAACGTCAGCCATCTCAGCACCCTGGAACCCCCCGGGTGGCACAGGGCTGGATGGGGCTTTCGTATATAGCAGGGACGGTGCTGCCTCTCGCTTCGCTCGCTGTCCGCCGCTCGCCGCTCGCTCGCGCAGCCAAAAATGGCCAGTTTTGGCCCGTTTTTGGGCCGTTTTGGCCAGTTTTTGGCCTGTTCTTGCATTGCGCGGTGACCGTCGAGAGCGGAGCAAAACGTCAGCCATCTCAGCACCCTGGAACCCCCCGGGTGGCACAGGGCTGGATGGGGCTTTCGTATAGCAGGGACGGTGCTGCCTCTCGCTTCGCTCGCTGTCCGCCGCTCGCCGCTCGCTCGTGCAGCCAAAAATGGCCAGTTTTGGCCCGTTTTTGGGCCGTTTTGGCCAGTTTTTGGCCTGTTCTTGCATTGCGCGGTGACCGTCGAGAGCGGAGCAAAACGTCAGCCATCTCAGCACCCTGGAACCCCCCGGGTGGCACAGGGCTGGATGGGGCTTTCGTATAGCAGGGACGGTGCTGCCTCTCGCTTCGCTCGCTGTCCGCCGCTCGCCGCTCGCTCGTGCAGCCAAAAATGGCCAGTTTTGGCCCGTTTTTGGGCCGTTTTGGCCAGTTTTTGGCCTGTTCTTGCATTGCGCGGTGACCGTCGAGAGCGGAGCAAAACGTCAGCCATCTCAGCACCCTGGAACCCCCCGGGTGGCACAGGGCTGGATGGGGCTTTCGTATAGCAGGGACGGTGCTGCCTCTCGCTTCGCTCGCTGTCCGCCGCTCGCCGCTCGCTCGTGCAGCCAAAAATGGCCAGTTTTGGCCCGTTTTTGGGCCGTTTTGGCCAGTTTTTGGCCTGTTCTTGCATTGCGCGGTGACCGTCGAGAGCGGAGCAAAACGTCAGCCATCTCAGCACCCTGGAACCCCCCGGGTGGCACAGGGCTGGATGGGGCTTTCGTATAGCAGGGACGGTGCTGCCTCTCGCTTCGCTCGCTGTCCGCCGCTCGCCGCTCGCTCGTGCAGCCAAAAATGGCCAGTTTTGGCCCGTTTTTGGGCCGTTTTGGCCAGTTTTTGGCCTGTTCTTGCATTGCGCGGTGACCGTCGAGAGCGGAGCAAAACGTCAGCCATCTCAGCACCCTGGAACCCCCCGGGTGGCACAGGGCTGGATGGGGCTTTCGTATAGCAGGGACGGTGCTGCCTCTCGCTTCGCTCGCTGTCCGCCGCTCGCCGCTCGCTCGCGCAGCCAAAAATGGCCAGTTTTGGCCCGTTTTTGGGCCGTTTTGGCCAGTTTTTGGCCTGTTCTTGCATTGCGCGGTGACCGTCGAGAGCGGAGCAAAACGTCAGCCATCTCAGCACCCTGGAACCCCCCGGGTGGCACAGGGCTGGATGGGGCTTTCGTATAGCAGGGACGGTGCTGCCTCTCGCTTCGCTCGCTGTCCGCCGCTCGCCGCTCGCGCAGCCAAAAATGGCCAGTTTTGGCCCGTTTTTGGGCCGTTTTGGCCAGTTTTTGGCCTGTTCTTGCATTGCGCGGTGACCGTCGAGAGCGGAGCAAAACGTCAGCCATCTCAGCACCCTGGAACCCCCCGGGTGGCACAGGGCTGGATGGGGCTTTCGTATAGCAGGGACGGTGCTGCCTCTCGCTTCGCTCGCTGTTCGCCGCTCGCCGCTCGCTCGCGCAGCCAAAAATGGCCAGTTTTGGCCCGTTTTTGGGCTGTTTTGGCCAGTTTTTGGCCTGTTCTTGCGTGGTGCGGTGACCGTCGTGAGCGGAGCAAAACGTCAGCCATCTCAGCACCCTGGAACCCCCCGGGTGGCACAGGGCTGGATGGGGCTTTCGTATAGCAGGGACGGTGCTGCCTCTCGCTTCGCTCGCTGTTCGCCGCTCGCCGCTCGCTCGCGCAGCCAAAAATGGCCAGTTTTGGCCCGTTTTTGGGCTGTTTTGGCCTGTTTTTGGGCTGTTCTTGTGTGGCGCGGTGACCGTCGTGAGCGGAGCAAAATGTCAGCCATCTCAGCACCCTGGAACCCCCCGGGTGGCACAGGGCTGGATGGGGCTTTCGTATAGCAGGGACGGTGCTGCCTCGCGCTTCGCTCGCTGTTCGCCGCTCTCCGCTCGCTCGCGCAGCAAAAAATGGCCAGTTTTGGCCCGTTTTTGGGCTGTTTTGGCCAGTTTTTGGCCTGTTCTTGCGTGCCGCGGCGACCGTCGTGAGCGGAGCAAAACGTCAGCCATCTCAGCACCCTGGAACCCCCCGGGTGGCACAGGGCTGGATGGGGCTTTCGTATAGCAGGGACGGTGCTGCCTCTCGCTTCGCTCGCTGTCCGCCGCTCGCTGCTCGCTCGCGCAGCCAAAAATGGCCAGTTTTGGCCCGTTTTTGGGCTGTTTTGGCCTGTTTTTGGGCTGTTCTTGTGTGCCGCGGCGACCGTCGTGAGCGGAGCAAAATGTCAGCCATCTCAGCACCCTGGAACCCCCCGGGTGGCACAGGGCTGGATGGGGCTTTCGTATAGCAGGGACGGTGCTGCCTCTCGCTTCGCTCGCTGTCCGCCGCTCGCCGCTCGCTCGCGCAGCCAAAAATGGCCAGTTTTGGCCCGTTTTTGGGCCGTTTTGGCCAGTTTTTGGCCTGTTCTTGCGTTGCGCGGTGACCGTCGAGAGCGGAGCAAAACGTCAGCCATCTCAGCACCCTGGAACCCCCCGGGTGGCACAGGGCTGGATGGGGCTTTCGTATAGCAGGGACGGTGCTGCCTCTCGCTTCGCTCGCTGTCCGCCGCTCGCCGCTCGCTCGCGCAGCCAAAAATGGCCAGTTTTGGCCCGTTTTTGGGCCGTTTTGGCCAGTTTTTGGCCTGTTCTTGCGTTGCGCGGTGACCGTCGAGAGCGGAGCAAAACGTCAGCCATCTCAGCACCCTGGAACCCCCCGGGTGGCACAGGGCTGGATGGGGCTTTCGTATAGCAGGGACGGTGCTGCCTCTCGCTTCGCTCGCTGTCCGCCGCTCGCCGCTCGCTCGCGCAGCCAAAAATGGCCAGTTTTGGCCCGTTTTTGGGCCGTTTTGGCCAGTTTTTGGCCTGTTCTTGCTTTGCGCGGTGACCGTCGAGAGTGGAGCAAAACGTCAGCCATCTCAGCACCCTGGAACCCCCCAGGTGGCACAGGGCTGGATGGGGCTTTTGTATAGCAGGGATGGTGCTGCCTCTCGCTTCGCTCGCTGTCCGCATCTCGTCGCTTGCTCGCAGCAGCCAAAAATGGCCTGTTTTGGCCCGTTTTTGGGCTGTTTTGGCCTGTTTCTGGGCCATTTTTGCTTCGCTTGAAATCTTCTTCTTCCTTGTGTGGCCAATAATGCCTTGCTTTGTACTTCTTCGTGCACGGCGGTGTC
>NW_027020802.1:0-7500 GCF_036884655.1 Musa acuminata AAA Group
TACACGCGCGCCAATGCTTTTCAAAGGAGCCTATTATGCAATGAACATAATTGATCGTATTGAGAAATCGATGTCTTACTCCATAGGTTCGAGGGAACAAGAGAACAATAGCCTGACAAATATTTGGTTCGGTCCGATTCAGGCGCGAATTCAGTTGCCAAATCAAATAGAACCCGCCATTGATTTGATAGTTGATAAGGTAAATACCCAGCCCATTCAATGCTAGGCATAATGAGTATAAGGGCCTCAAAATAACCTCTTTTCGTCCTATGAACTTTAAGGTGTATGAAGTCTCATATTCGACTGTTGCAGCGGAGCGATAGAGATTCCATTTAACTTAGGTTGATCTAGGCCGAAGGCAGACCTAAGTCAAGATAACCCTTCTTTGAAACACTTTGGTATTGCTCCTAGATCAGAATACAAATAATAAATCAGAGCACATGGAACCATCTCATTATCTTCCTCTAAAGAAAAAATATGGTGGACTAACTGATCTTTACATCAGTTGATGAAAGAGCCCAATGCAACAAAATGCATGTTGGGTCTTTGAAACAGTTCGAATCATTTCGATAATAATCAGTTTGATCTGTTTTACGAGAAGGTCTACGGTTCGAGTCCGTATAGCCCTAATCCTAATATATTATATTTTTGTTTAGTATATAGTTTAGTGTTTAGTATATAGTTTAGTATGGTTTTCATTTCTATGGGACCAACCAAGTCTAATCCTAAGTCACATGGGTCTAGGACCTATTCTTTTCTTGGTCTTGGGTCTTGTCTTGTATTTGGAGAATCCCCCTAACTAATCACTAATCGTTTTTTGGCAGAACAAGAGCAACCTTATTGATTGATTCAGAGATAATGGAGAGATAACGAATTGGGCCTAAATATATTAACGTTTCTTCTTCTATATTCTATGAGTTGAGTGGGTTTGTGGATTTGATTTGGTCCGTCGAATCATTCGATAATGTGTGATTCTTTCTATTTGAAAATGTTATGTAAATCATTTATGATTCCGTCGATTATACTACTCCACTCTTTGCTATGTTTCATTGTCTAGTATAGGTTTGCTGTAAAACCTTTTTCTTGTAGCGAAATCTAACCCATTGCTTGGTCTTACCATTATATTATTAAGCGTTATTGCCGTAACAAAACAAACAAGTATTTTGGTTCATTCCAAATCGTAATCTTTGTTTAGTATTAGAGATTGGTCCGAAATAGAATGAATCTTTCATTCTAACTCTAATGAAATAACTCGATTCTTCTTATTTATTTCTGAGGAGGTGGGATAGTACAGGTTCCAAGTTTCCAATTTTTTGTATAGAAAGATATAAGTTGTTATATGTCACCTCTCAATTCAACGGATTGAATCAATTAAGAAAAATAGAAATGAAATCTAGGACAAGAAAAAGATAAAAAATCATTCGATGCATTAGATTATGTATTCATATTCGTATCAAATCAATAGAAGCAATGATCCTATACCCAGATTTTAATGAAAAAGGAATACTTCGAATAATATAGAATATGCTAGAAATCCCTAGACATTTTACCCCATATGACTATTGAAAAATTTAAGTTTTAAAAAAAGGAAATGAAATTATTATTATTTCATTATGTTGATTATATATAATCAACATAGTATTCTAATGAATATAGTATTCATAGTATTTAATTATAGGATATTTACTTTACTATATTATAGGGTATTGATATTTATTATAGTTATAGGCATAGGAATAGTTATAGGCATAGGATATTTTAGTATTTTATTACCTTTTTCTAGAGGATAGAGAACCCAAGACAAAGTGAGAGAGTTTTGTTTGTGTAAGAGCATCCTATGTCTACACCATATCTAAATAGAATCGAAATCCAAAATGTAAGTGGGATTCCATTAGATGAATCTTTAAACAAAACATGCCCCACAGCAAACAAACTCTAAACTATGCAGTTTGATTTGATCAAAATCAATTCTTGTTTCGCCTAAGATAAGAAGTTATGGATGAATTGACAATTCCGATTCGAATCGAATAATTCAGCATATTCCACAATTAATAGGAGTACATTTATGTTTCTGCTTCACGAATATTGATATTTTCTGGGCATTTCTAATAATATCAAGCGTTATTCCTATCTTGGCATTTGTAATTTCCGGAGTTTTAGCCCCGTTAGTGAAGGACCAGAGAAGCTCTCTAGTTATGAATCGGGTATAGAACCCATTGGGGATGCTTGGTTACAATTTCGAATCCGCTATTACATGTTTGCTCTAGTTTTTGTTGTTTTTGATGTTTGAAACGGTCTTTCTTTATCCATGGGCAATGAGTTTCGATGTATTGGGTGTATCTGTATTTATCGAAGCTTTAATTTTTGTGCTTATCCCAATTGTTGGTTCAGTTTATGCATGGCGAAAAGGAGCATTGGAATGGTCTTAACTGAATATTCAGACAATCAAAATAAAAATGAAGGAAAAGATTACATTGAGACAGTTATGAATTTGATTGAGTTTCCCTTAGTTGACAAAACAATTACCAATTCAGTTATTTCAACTACATTGAATGATCTTTCGAATTGGTCAAGACTTTCCAGTTTATGGCCGCTTCTATACGGTACCAGTTGTTGTTTCATTGAATTTGCTTCATTAATAGGCTCGCGATTCGACTTTGATCGTTATGGATTGGTACCAAGATCGAGTCCTAGACAAGCAGACCTAATTTTAACAGCCGGCACAGTAACAATGAAAATGGCTCCTTCTTTAGTAAGATTATATGAGCAAATGCCTGAACCAAAATATGTCATTGCTATGGGAGCTTGTACTATTACAGGAGGGATGTTCAGTACTGATTCTTATAGTACTGTTCGTGGAGTCGATAAGCTAATTCCTGTCGATGTCTATTTGCCGGGCTGCCCACCTAAACCAGAGGCGGTTATAGATGCTATAACGAAACTTCGTAAGAAAATATCTCGAGAAATCTTTGAAGATAGAACTGTGTCTCAACAGGAAAATCGATGTTTTACTACCAATCACAAGTTTTGTGTTAGACGCAGTACTCATACTGGAAATTATGATCAAGAATTGCTCTATCAATCACCATCTACTTCAGAGATACCTTCTGAAACATTTTTCAAATCCAAAAGTTCAGTATCTCCCCATGAATTAGTGAATCAGACAAGGTAAGGTTCTTTTGTGCAGAATAAGAAAGAAAGGGTCAATCTTTAAAAATTTCATTGTAAATTGAAATACTCATACAAATACAAATGTGGGAGAGATCAAGAAGATGCAGCAGGATCGTTTATCTGATTGGTTAGTCAACCATGATTTAGTTCATAGATCTTTGGGCTTTGATTGCCGAGGAATAGAAACTTTACAAATAAAAACCGAGGATTGGGATTCCATTGCTGTCATTTCATATGTATATGGTTACAATTATTTACGCTCCCAGTGTGCCTATGATGTAGCACCAGGCGGATTTTTAGCCAGTGTGTATCATCTTACGAGAATACAGTATGGTATAGCTAAACCAGAAGAGGTATGCATAAAAGTATTTGCCCCAAGGAATAATCCTAGAATCCCGTCTGTTTTCTGGATTTGGAGAAGTGCTGATTTTCAAGAACGCGAATCTTATGATATGTTGGGAATCTCTTATGATAATCATCCACGCCTTAAACGTATTTTGATGCCGGAAAGTTGGATAGGTTGGCCCCTACGTAAGGACTATATTACCCCCAATTTCTATGAAATACAAGATGCTCATTAAATGATAAGAAATTAATGTTTACTTAATACGACTATGACACGATTCCAGATTTCTTTCAAGTGAAGGAATATTTTTACGTTCCGTTCTAGATGAAAGAAAGTAACCGGACTTTAATTCGTATTATGGATAACCTAAAAAAAACTTCATTTATATTCCAAAATTTGGAATAGATCATATCCATTTCGTATGAGCAGAAACAATGGGATGAATCAAAAGAGTTCTGCACTATGAACTTTGTACCGCGCACATAACTTACTTAGATGTAGATGGACCTCGGAAAGTAACGTAAGCAAGAGTGAAGAAATGGAATAAATGTCAAAATATGAAATGAAGAAATGAAAAGGGATTGGATTTTATTTGTACTGTGTCTGAAGTGCATTCTGTCTATTGCTATCTTTTAACTCCTCTCGACTTTTAAGTTTTTTTTTACTTTTACTTATTTATTTTTATTTTGAATATAGATGAAGACTTAATATTCTTTTTGAATGAGAGAAAGCACAGTATGAAGAAACAAGAAAGAAAAAAGAGACGGGAGCATAATCTCACTTTGTTCTTTACCATAACCATCCATACATATATTTTTTACCAATCCCCCCAAGGGGAGGTATATATATATATACATCTAGATGAGTAAATATGTAACCAATCCCCCCCAAGGGGAGGTATATATATATATATATATCTAGATGAGTAAATATGTAATAGATGAGTAAATATATGTAATAGATGAGTAAATATGTAACATCTAGATGAGTAAATACGTATCATGCTCTAGACTATTAACGCCCGATCTATCTCGATTAATTTGTATGAATATCTATCCGATACATTATTTACGTGTCAGGAACCAGATTTGAACTGGTGACACGAGGATTTTCAGTCCTCTGCTCTACCAACTGAGCTATCCCGACCATTTCCCGTGCATCATCCTAGTAGAGTACTTGTGTCTATGTTAATTAAAGGGACTAAAAAGTAGTAAAAAATTTGACAAGTAAGTGTAAGGATAATGATATGGACTGTGAATGATTCAATAATAGAGATTCTTTGCCCATATATGTTCATTTGTACAGGTTCTATCCAAATTGGGATAAGATCCAAGGATTTTAGTTCGGATCCGTTTGTGAAAGAGTAGAGTGAATGAGAAAGATAGTGAATTTTGTTTGAACTGAACCACTGATGAAAAAAAAGAAGAGGATAAATACTTAGGAAGTAAAATAGGCTTTTTATTGGGGATAGAGGGACTTGAACCCTCACGATTTAAAAAGTCGACGGATTTTCCTCTTACTATAAATTTCATTGTTGTCGGTATTGACATGTAGAATGGGACTCTCTCTTTATTCTCGTCCGATTAATCAGTTTTTCAAAAGATCTATCAAACTCTGGAATGAATGATTTCATAATTGAATATTCGATTCTTCCTTCAACTTCCATTGAAATGGATTCATAATAACTCTGAATTTTTCATATTATAATTATATATAATTATAATATAATAGATTCGGGTCATGATTAATCGTTTGATATGGCAGTATGTATACATACGTATTAGGTATATAGGACCATCTTTTCTGTAATTTTTATAGACGGATTCCTGCTACCAACAAAACGTAGTCAACTCCATTCGTTAGAACAGCTTCCATTGAGTCTCTGCACCTATCCTTTTAAATTCTAGTTTTATAAACCTTTGTTTTCTCAAATAAGGATTTGGCTCAGGATTGCCCATTTTTAATTCCAGGGTTTCTCTGAATTTGGAAGTTACCACTTAGCAGGTTTCCATACTAAGGCTCAATCCAATCAAGTCCGTAGCGTCTACCGATTTCGCCATATCCCCTTTGATACCAAGACCTAGTTGGAATTCAACTATCCTTTTCATTTATTTTGTTTGTTTGGACCCGTTGAATTCGTTAGATAATGATTTCTATATTGAAAAAGTGTATGCTGCTGTTTGATTTTTTTGGCTATCCCCCATCAGTTCATTTATATTGAATGAACCTTGTTTCAATCAGAAATGATTCTATCATTGATGTATCCGCAATTCAATATGGATAGATATATCCAACATATATATGTTTCTCCCTCCCTTTCATTTTTACAGTGCGATTTGGAATAGTGGAACGGTCGATATTCATTCTTCTTTTTTTTTTGTCCTATCTCCTCCTTTTCCGAATCAAACCAGAGGAATGTCTCATTTTCATTTAGATTGTATCTTTATCCTTATCTTTTTTTTTATCTTAGGACCGATTCGCTATAGCTATAATTAACATAATATAAATATATAAAATATAAATATATAAATAAATACATTATGTTGTATATTATAGTTAGATATAGTTAGAATAGTCAGAAGAATAGTCAGAATTATTATTATAGTTAGTTATAGTATATAGTTTAGAAGTATACTATATAACTATATAGAACTATACTATACTATATAGTTATATAGTTATAGTATAGTTATATAGTTATAGTTCATAGTTAATATTAAACGAATAGCTAATAGATAAGATCAGCTAATAGCTAAAATCCGGTAGTTTCCTCAATTTCTATATACTATTTCTGTTATGTTATGTGAGCCCGCTTAGCTCAGAGGTTAGAGCATCGCATTTGTAATGCGATGGTCATCGGTTCGACTCCGATAGCCGGCTTTTTCTCTATCGATTTTTCCGTGATTGATAATCTCTCTCCTCCTTTTCCCATATGTTATGTCGTGGTAACTTGCAACCATGACCAAAAAATGTATTGGAACAATTAGATCTCTCTCTACCGAACAAATCATAAACGGAGCTGCAACTTCCTATATATACAAAAAATCCGGATATTGATACAATTTATTTATTCTACTTTGTAGTATTTCGGTAAATTTAGCTTTGCTTTGTTTATCCCTTAGTTCAGTCTTAATTTATAGTTCAGTTTTCATTTTTTTATTCTGAAAAAATGAAATTTCAATAAAATCCATAAAATTAAAAAGGAGTCTTTATGTCTCGTTACCGAGGACCTCGTTTCAAAAAATACGCCGTCTGGGGGCTTTACCAGGACTAACTAGTAAAAGACCTAGATCCGGAAGTGATCTTAAAAACCAATTGCGTTCTGGGAAAAGATCGCAGTATCGTATTCGTCTAGAAGAAAAACAGAAATTGCGTTTTCATTATGGTCTGACAGAGCGACAATTACTTAGATATGTGCATATCGCTGGAAAAGCTAAAGGGTCAACAGGTCAGGTTTTACTACAATTACTTGAGATGCGTTTGGATAACATCCTTTTCCGATTGGGTATGGCTTCGACCATTCCTGGAGCCAGGCAATTAGTTAACCATAGACATATTTTAGTTAATGGTCGTATAGTGGATATACCAAGTTATCGTTGTAAACCCAGAGATATTATTACTACGAAGGATAAACAAAGATCGAAAGCTCTGATTCAAAATTATATTGCCTTATCCCCCCCCGAGGAATTGCCAAAACATTTGACTTTTGACTCATTCCAATATAAAGGAGTAGTAAATCAAATAATAGATAGTAAATGGATCGATTTGAAAATAAATGAGTTGTTAGTCGTAGAATATTATTCCCGTCAGACTTGAACCTAACGAAAATAACAAAGAAAGTTTCAGAGAATTTTGTCTCTTTTCGCCGAAATAAAATAAATAGATCTAAGGCCTTGATCCGCATTTTTCTCATTCACGTATCACAAATGGATCAGCAGTAAGATTTTTTTGCTCTTTCTTTTTCCGATATTTGTATTTTACGT
>NW_027020802.1:12500-15000 GCF_036884655.1 Musa acuminata AAA Group
AGTCCATCATATTCATGCATTTACGATCCACGTGACTGTATTGATACTACTGAAAGGTGTTCTATTTGCTCGCAGTTCCCGTTTGATACCTGATAAAGCAAATCTTGGTTTTCGTTTTCCTTGTGATGGACCTGGAAGAGGGGGGACATGTCAAGTATCTGCCTGGGATCATGTCTTCTTAGGTCTATTCTGGATGTACAATGCGATTTCCGTAGTTATTTTCCATTTCAGTTGGAAAATGCAGTCGGATGTTTGGGGTACTATAAGTGATCAAGGGGTAGTAACTCATATTACAGGAGGAAACTTTGCGCAGAGTTCCATTACTATTAATGGGTGGCTTCGAGATTTCTTATGGGCACAGGCATCTCAGGTAATTCAGTCTTATGGTTCTTCATTATCTGCATATGGTCTCTTTTTCTTAGGTGCTCATTTTGTCTGGGCTTTCAGTTTAATGTTTCTATTCAGTGGCCGTGGTTATTGGCAAGAACTCATTGAATCCATCGTTTGGGCTCATAACAAATTAAAAGTTGCTCCTGCTACTCAGCCTAGAGCCTTGAGCATTGTACAAGGACGTGCTGTAGGAGTAACCCATTACCTTCTGGGTGGAATTGCCACAACATGGGCATTCTTCTTAGCAAGAATTATTGCAGTAGGATAATGGCTAGGAGGATTTGAAAGGCATTATGGCATTAAGATTTCCGAGGTTTAGCCAAGGCTTAGCTCAGGACCCCACTACTCGTCGTATTTGGTTTGGTATTGCTACCGCACATGACTTCGAGAGTCATGATGATATTACTGAGGAACGTCTTTATCAGAACATTTTTGCTTCTCACTTTGGGCAATTAGCAATAATCTTTCTGTGGACGTCCGGAAATCTCTTTCATGTAGCTTGGCAAGGAAATTTTGAGTCATGGATACAAGACCCTTTACATGTAAGACCTATTGCTCATGCAATTTGGGATCCTCATTTTGGTCAACCAGCTGTAGAAGCCTTTACTCGAGGAGGTGCTACCGGTCCAGTGAATATCGCTTATTCCGGCGTTTATCAGTGGTGGTATACAATCGGATTACGCACTAATGAAGATCTTTATACTGGAGCTCTTTTTCTATTATTTCTTTCTGCTATATCCTTAATAGCGGGTTGGTTACACTTACAACCAAAATGGAAACCAAGCGTTTCGTGGTTCAAAAATGCCGAATCTCGTCTAAATCATCATTTGTCAGGACTTTTCGGAGTGAGTTCTTTGGCTTGGACAGGACATTTAGTTCATGTCGCTATTCCAGGATCCAGGGGACAGTACGTCAGATGGAATAATTTTTTAGATGTATTACCCTATCCTCAAGGGTTGGGACCACTTTTTACGGGTCAGTGGAATCTTTATGCCCAAAACCCTGATTCGAGTAGCCATTTATTTGGTACTTCCCAAGGAACAGGAACTGCCATTCTAACCCTTCTCGGTGGATTTCATCCACAAACGCAAAGTTTATGGCTGACCGATATTGCTCATCATCATTTAGCTATTGCATTTATTTTCCTGATCGCTGGTCATATGTATAGAACTAACTTCGGGATTGGGCACAGTATCAAAGATCTTTTAGAAACACATATTCCTCCAGGGGGTCGATTAGGGCGTGGGCATAAGGGTCTTTATGACACAATCAATAATTCGCTTCATTTTCAATTAGGTCTTGCTCTAGCCTCTTTAGGGGTTATTACTTCCTTAGTAGCTCAACACATGTACTCTTTACCTGCTTATGCATTCATAGCACAAGACTTTACTACTCAAGCTGCGTTATATACTCATCACCAATACATCGCAGGGTTTATCATGACAGGAGCCTTTGCTCATGGAGCTATATTCTTCATTAGAGATTACAATCCAGAACAGAATGAGGATAATGTATTGGCAAGAATGTTAGACCACAAAGAAGCTATCATATCTCATTTAAGTTGGGCCAGCCTGTTTCTTGGGTTCCATACCTTGGGCCTTTATGTTCATAACGATGTTATGCTCGCTTTTGGTACTCCGGAAAAACAAATCTTGATTGAACCTATATTTGCCCAATGGATACAATCCGCTCATGGTAAGACTTCATATGGGTTCGATGTACTCTTATCTTCAACGAATGGCCCAGCATTCAATGCAGGTCGAAGCATATGGTTACCGGGCTGGTTGAATGCTGTTAATGAGAATAGTAATTCACTCTTCTTAACAATAGGTCCTGGGGACTTCTTGGTTCATCATGCTATTGCTCTAGGTTTGCATACAACTACACTGATTTTAGTAAAAGGTGCTTTAGATGCACGTGGTTCCAAGTTAATGCCAGATAAAAAGGATTTCGGTTATAGTTTTCCTTGCGACGGCCCAGGACGCGGCGGTACTTGTGATATTTCTGCTTGGGACGCATTTTATTTGGCAGTTTTCTGGATGTTAAATACCATTGGGTGGGTTACTTTTTATTGGCATTGGAAACACATCACTTTATGGCAGGGTAACGT
>NW_027020802.1:20000-39786 GCF_036884655.1 Musa acuminata AAA Group
TACTATATAAAATAAATTAAGTATTTGAACCCGGAATTGTCCTATGACTCATATTACAGTTACAGAGTATATCTTTTAACGGGTCAAACAAACAAAAAAAAGAAAATTCACTGTTTTTTCCTGCCCCTAAACTAGATTAAATATTTAAATAATGGTAGACTGGAAATGAAAGTAAAGTCCCTTTCTCGCATTCGTTCTCTATTGCATTGGCGGAAGAACAAAACAATATCTGATTCTGAAATCAAGGAAAGATATTGAAAAATATATTTTCGAAATAAACTTTTATATGTAGCGGAAAAGAATATCGATTTATTCCCATGGAGCATTCAGTAAGAAGAAGATTCATTAAATCGGAAATATCGACAAATTCCTGACTTGCGTGGTCTAAGGAAATAAAAAAATCCGCTTGTACAATTTCATCTATATCGAATTTTAATATCAGAATAGCCGATATAGTCGTCATTCAATGGGTTAGGTCCACTTACTTTTTCTTGATTTAGAATTTGATGCTGGGTTTGATAAAAACAATGGAGAAGTAAGAATACTTTGGTTTGGCGATTCATAATAGCGATTGGACATCTAGAATATTCCTGTCCAAAAACAAAAATTTGAATAATTAGACATGAAGAGGACTACTTTGTCAGTACAGAGTAGACTAGTTCTAATAACTACAATTATTCATTATTATTTATACTAATAATAATGAATAATGTTTCACTTTTTAACTATAACTCGTAATAATCAGAAGTCATTATAATGGTGGTTACCCTTTTCTTTTTAGAAATAAAAAGAAATCTCTATTCTCCACCGAAAAACAAAGACTCAAACTTTAGTTTAGTGGAAAAAGCCCCTTATCGGATTTGAACCGATGACTTACGCCTTACCATGGCGTTACTCTACCACTGAGTTAAAAGGGCTTGTTTTATTCGATTCATGAATTATAGCCTTTTTCCATTATGAGTCTACTGCATAATATATGTACATGATATATACATATATGCACATAATATATACATAGTTCATTTAGGAGCAATCAATTTGATTTACCCCCCAAAAGTAAAAAGTGGGCAAATTTTTTATTTTTTTTTTTGATAAAAATAATGCAGTGAATTGTTTCAAGACCGACCCCGCTTGTTTACCTTTACTGACTCATCAAAACAAGATTCACTTGATTGATACATGTACCAATCTGACATCGACATAGATTCGATAGATTTTCTTGAATCATGTGATGAGGGTATTCGTACCCTGAACCGAATTCTTATAAAAAAATAAAAAAGAAAAAAGGAAAATTTCTATCGTTTTTTAATTTTCTGACTTAATGTGAGATAGTGATAGGCATATTTTATCTGAACAATGAACGAAGCAATGAGTTAAGTTAAAATTAATGAGTTAAAATTGAAGAAAAGAAATTAAGTGGGGTTCTACCCCCTTTTCTGTTCTGTCGGACCAATCACTGCCTGAACTGACGGAGTCCTGTACCTCCTTTCGCTATATAAAATAGTATGGGATGGTTCATTCATGAACCATCAAATCCAAAACAAAATTCTATGGAATCATAACATAAAAGTAGAAAAGAGTGTTCAGATCTAGTCATATCATTAGATTATATTGACAATTCCAAAAAACTACTCATACTATCATCATAGTATGATGACAGTTGGGCGGATATGCCCCTATCGTCTAGTGGTTCAGGACATCTCTCTTTCAAGGAGGCAGCGGGGATTCGACTTCCCCTGGGTGGTACTACGAAAGGAAGTTGATCATGGATTATCAATAAGCCTAGAAGGAATTCTTCCTGGGTCGATGCCCGAGCGGTTAATGGGGACGGACTGTAAATTCGTTGGCGATATGTCTACGCTGGTTCAAATCCAGCTCGGCCCAAAAATTCGCCGCTCCATGAATATGATATAACCAATGATATAACCAATTTGTCCCCCAGAAACAAAAATACCTGATCCGTAAAAGAGAAAGAGTCCATTTTTGTTTCTCTATCCATGTTTTTCTCATTCGTTCTGATCTTTTCTTTCTAACGATCTAGATTCATAATACTTAATCAAAGCAAAGATTATGAAAGGAAAAATCGTTTTTTCTCAATGAAAGGTTGATTATCTATTTTTGGCAATAAAATAAAATAAACACAGGTTACTAGTAATCCGTGTCACTTTCACTATAGTCCATATCTATGTGTTCTATGTGTATATGATATCAGTTAGTATATCATTCGTGTCTCTGTTACAACGCGACGAAGAAAATGTTTTTCTGAAACCATTAAGAATATGTATACCATACACCTCGCTGGGATTGTAGTTCAATTGGTCAGAGCACCGCCCTGTCAAGGCGGAAGCTGCGGGTTCGAGCCCCGTCAGTCCCGAACTAGGATCCGACCGATGAATGGAGAAATGAATTTATCTATTTTCCGTGAAAAAGGAGACAGGGGGCAAGATCTAATCCCCAGTGGAGATCCTTATTTCTTTTGTTTTTCATTTCGCATTTATCATCAGACAAATACAGGAATTTCCATTTCTTCCACTAGTGCCGAGTGATAAGGGAGAGACATAACATATATAGATTCGTACAATCGGTGGTATTCCTATATTTAGTATTTTAAGAGATACTCGTCTGACTTTCTTTTTCGATTTTCTTGATAAATGAAATAGAATAGAGTGCTCCTATTTTTACCGAGAGTACATACGCAAATTGTATTCGTTTATTGTACAATACATAATGAACTTAACATAATTACCTCGACAGAGTACTTGTCAGGTTAAACGACAACCCTTTTTAGCTTCGACTTTGTTTGTGTATCCTCAATGACTAATTGGAAACAATCTATCTCATTCTCATTTAAATTGCACACTGAATTTTTGATGTATGCCTTCCAGTCCCAATCGAAGAAAGAGATACTAATCAAATAAAAGAAAAGACCAAGCAACGTTCCTTTTTATTAAATTTGTTGGAATTATATTAGATCTTTTATACTTAACCCGTCCTTTTTCCATCTCACTTCTACTCTTTGGATCTGTGTGTGATTCATAGAATACCAGTCATATAATACCTCATAATTGTATGTACATAATTGTATGTATAAGTATAACGAAGGAGGAGTATATAAGGAAGACGGTAGGGTTATTTATAGAAAAGAAAAAGTGGAAAAGGATGAAAATTCAATGGGATTCTTTATTGGATCAGGAATCCCATTTCAGATTTAGTATGGATAAAGGATCTTCCTATGTTATACTATTCAATTCTCGACGATGAATCGATTTGATAGATCAGATATTGTTATTCATAATATTGATCCGATTCAGTATCATCAGGATGCAATTCATCCCATTGAATTTACAGGAATCAAATTTCTCATCTCTATGGGATTAGATCCCGAGTTATTGCGAAGTAAAAAAACAATGAGATTATGGAAGTAAATATTCTCGCATTTATTGCTACTGCACTGTTCATTCTAGTTCCTACTGCCTTTTTACTTATCATCTACGTAAAAACAGTCAGTCAAAATGATTAATTTGACTGAAACTTGATTTATTAGTTCTTATCAATGATTGAATAAATGAAAGAAACGGATTCAAACTCCAAGTCTTAAATGAAATGATCTGTCTGGAATCATAAGTATCTGAGATAATAAGTATCTGAGATAGTAGTATCTGAGCCGAGATAGTATGGTATAGTATTTATTATCCTATTAATGATTTTCATAGAAAGTTGTACTGTATACAGATATAGGCTTTTATATAGAGAAAGCCTATATCTAGGTCAATATACAATATGTATGTACATAGATTAGATGTATATCTAAATAGTACATCAAAATAACAGTCCAATTCTATTATTTTTTTGGCTACATTTACTTGTGTGGATTTCGATCAATTCAAAATAATTGAAGACCAACTCTTCTAATTCCTGGCTTTCTTAGAATTTATATATATATAGGTATAGGTCCCGAGATCTATCAAAGGAATCAATGGAGCAAGACAAAAAGAGTATGGGCATATTCTACTATAAATTAAATAAAAAAAAAGATAAAAGAAAACGAAACCAAAGAAAAGAATCTTTTTCTTTTTTTAGATTTCCCATCTCAAGAAGTCATTGCTTGATCTATTAACAGATGATCTGCGGAGTTCTATTCCATGATAACTTCTTCAGATTTGAAAAAGAAGTAGATTAATAGAGTAGACCTTCCCAATTTTTTATGCTTAAACATGACATGAGATGAGTCAAAAAAAGCATAAAAAAATCTCTAGGAGTCTAAAAAAAAGGTGAAATGCGCGATATGTGGATCGCTCAACGGAAGAAAGATCTAATCTTATTATGTGTAGAACCTCTTTGGACAACAACTAGTCATTTCCAATAGAAAGTATGTATTGTCGTAATCTAATATAATTAGAATAGCGGAACGGCTTTCTCTTCTCTTAGAACAGTAAAAGTAAAGAAAGAGGGAAACAAATAAAGAAAAAAAGAAAAAACCAATTTCAGATTTTTTCTTTTTGTAATATCCATAATTCTGGTAAGAGCTGGTTTATCAAAATAGAATATTTAGGAAGAATTCGGTTGGAAAAAATTTCCTATCATGCGTAGATTTAGGTTTCGAAATACAACTATAGTAATCATTCATTCTTTGATCGAATGGTTATTATTCATTATTGTATTTTCTTATTCATTACTGTATTTCAGTATAATTTTGAAACAGAGACATTCTTTTTTTAAAGCTTTGCAAAACGATCAATTAAACAATTGATAGAATTCAATTACTCAATCGATTACTCGATTAGTAGTACCCCTAGAGTCCACTCCTTCCCCATACTACGAGTGAGAGGGAAAATGTAAAGACTACCATTAAAGCAGCCCAAGCGAGACTTACTATATCCATATAAATTATGTCTCCTATCTCTATGAAGGAATTATTCCATTATTGATCAATAATCATAGTGGAATCAATGGCGCAGAGTCAAAATGGAATTCTGACTTAACTTAAGGCTATTGATGAACCAATCCAATGAATCTACTCGTAACAAGATTATAAGATTTCTGGTAGAATCGGGAAGCATTAAGCATAAATACAATACACACACCTTTTCTCGGAAAATGAAATAACAAAGGAATACTCCTATCCCAATGGAACATGTAGGAGTACTAAGACCTATTGTTTGTTACCCTTTTTCATAAGCAAAAGACATCAAAATATACCATCAAGATAGATAACTATCTATCAGATACCTCTATTTCCTATTTGATCTAAGCCTTACTGTTTTTTTTGTGAAAGAATGGGGAGACACCATCACCAGTATTACATACATTCTTTCTTTTTTTCGTAATCCCCCTATCTTACACGGGCAAAGAAATTCCTACACGGGCAAAGAAATTTTTTTGTTTCTTCAACTTTTACTTTTACTCTTTACTCAATAAGAGCCGACCAACTATCCTGATTGAATGTTTGAGTACTCAGAGACTCTCGTGAGTCTGGATACAAAGTATCTTCAGTCCTTTCCACAACTTCTAAATTGATTTCCCATCAGCCTATCCAATCGAATTCCAGACAGAGTCAGTAGACACAACGGTGGTAGTGTAAAATAATTAGGAATTCTTGATAGTCTTTCGTACAATCTCTTCTTCAATCCTAGTAGCAAAAATGGAGTGTCCTTTAGGAACCTTTGGATACCAAGATTTCCGACCTCTTACTTTCGTAGTTTTGAATCCCAGAATTTACTTTCACTATTTATTTATTCTACTTATAAAATAAATGTCCGAACCAATCATAATCATATTAAAATCATAATCATATTAATAAGTAAGGCTTACTTCATCCCTATTTGTACCGGTTTGGGCCACACCCAAAGCCCGGATTTTTAGAAAAAAATTGACTTTCTTTAAAAAAATTGACTTTCTTTATAGAACTACAGATTCTAAAAATAAAGTATCGATAGGCTTATCCTTTTGCCTCTCCTTCTCCGGGGACAGAATTCGTCGAGTTAAATCAGCAGAATAAGAAATCCCAAGTTTTTTGTTGATCAGGCGACACCCAGATTTGAACTGGGGATAAAGGATTTGCAGTCCCCCGCCTTACCACTTGGCCATGTCGCCAAACCAAATTCGATCCAAATAAGATAAAAAATAGATTTCTGGTCAAAGACTGAAAAATTCAGGGCAAATTGGAACCATTAACTATTTGTTTTGTTGTTTTGAATTAGCGAAAGGTTCTTCAATTTGTATCTCAAATTGTTGCGTTTCCTTAATGGCATAACAAAATCAAATTGATTTATGACTAATTCAGTATCAATTATTTTCAATAATCAATCTTTTTCAATTTCAATTATAACAATATAAATTATAACAATATATATGTGTATATGTAAACCTCAAAACAGAAATTGTTACACAGATACCGCTCTTATGTACATATCCCATATCCCTATAGAGAATCGTCGTGCCTTCTTTTTTCATTTTCTATATGCAATAGAAAAAATAGGAATTATGATATAGTGCGACCTGACTTCTGTTGCCACAAGTGAAATTACGATAAAAGATGTGATATGCGGACAGGTAGATAGCTATATTGGCATGCACTTAATAAATATTACTCCTATTACGCAATTCAATCATATTCTATATATTCTACTAGCAAAAAAATAATTCGAAATTTTTTTTGAACATGAAATGAAACTCAAATAAAATTAAGTATGCTAAAAAGGGAAACTCTATATTGTTCCTGTTGTACCTGTCGCAAATTCGAACTTGCGTCGAAAATGCTCTTCATTCCTCTGTCTCATTTCCGTTCATACGTATGAAATACATATATGGTATATGGAGTTGGCTAAAATTTCATGTGATTCAGTAAACAGAATATACATTCCATCATTGCTAGATCGATCCGTATGGTTCGATAAATAGTGAGCTAATAATGGGATTTTTCAATAAACAGGAAACTTAAGATTAAGATGCTCCGGAATGATGGAAATGAGGGAATGTCCACAATACCTGGATTTAGTCAGATCCAATTTGAGGGATTTTGTAGGTTCATTAATGAGGGCTTGACGGAAGAATTTCATAAGTTTCCAAAAATTGAAGATACAGATCAAGAAATTGAATTTAAATTATTTGTGGAAAGATATCAATTGGTAGAACCCTTGATAAACGAAAGAGATGCTGTGTATGAATCACTCACATATTCTTCTGAATTATATGTACCCGCGGGATTAATTTGGAAAACCGGTAGAGATATGCAAGAACAAACCGTTTTTATTGGAAACATTCCCCTAATGAATTCCCTGGGAACCTTTATAGTAAATGGAATATACAGAATTGTGATCAATCAAATATTGCAAAGTCCTGGTATTTACTACCGTTCAGAATTGGACCATAACGGAATTTCTGTCTATACCAGCACAATAATATCAGATTGGGGAGGAAGATCGGAATTAGAAATTGATAGAAAAGCAAGGATATGGGCCCGTGTAAGTAGGAAACAAAAAATATCTATTCTAATTCTATCATCAGCTATGGGTTCGAATCTAAGAGAAATTCTAGATAATGTTTGTTACCCTGAAATTTTCTTGTCTTTCCCGAATGATAAGGAGAAAAAAAAGATTGGGTCAAAAGAAAATGCTATTTTGGAATTTTATCAACAATTTGCTTGTGTAGGCGGGGATCCGGTATTTTCTGAGTCTTTATGTAAAGAATTACAAAAGAAATTTTTTCAACAAAGATGTGAATTAGGAAGGATTGGTCGACGAAATATGAACCGGAGACTGAATCTTGATATACCTCAGAACAATACATTTTTATTACCACGAGATGTATTGGCTGCTGCGGATCATTTGATCGGAATTAAATTTGGAATGGGTACACTTGACGATATGAATCACTTGAAAAATAAACGGATTCGTTCTATAGCGGATCTGTTACAGGATCAATTCGGACTGGCTCTTGTTCGTTTAGAAAATGCGGTTCGAGGAACTATATGTGGAGCAATTCGGCATAAATTGATACCGACTCCTCAAAATTTGGTAACTTCAACTTCATTAACAACCACTTATGAATCGTTTTTTGGCCTACATCCTTTATCTCAAGTTTTGGATCGAACTAATCCATTGACACAAATCGTTCATGGGCGAAAATTGAGTTATTTGGGTCCTGGAGGATTGACGGGGCGAACTGCTAGTTTTCGGATACGAGATATTCATCCTAGCCACTATGGACGTATTTGTCCAATTGACACGTCCGAAGGAATCAATGTTGGACTTATTGGATCCTTAGCCATTCATGTGAGGATTGGCCATTGGGGATCTATAGAGAGTCCATTTTATGAAATATCTGAAAGATCAAAAGAGGCACAGATAGTTTATTTATCACCAAATAGAGATGAATATTATATGGTAGCAGCGGGAAATTCTTTGGCCTTGAATCGGGGTATTCAGGAAGAACAGGTTGTTCCAGCCCGATACCGTCAAGAGTTCCTGACTATTGCATGGGAACAGATTCATCTTAGAAGTATTTTTCCCTTCCAATATTTTTCTATTGGAGCTTCCCTCATTCCTTTTATCGAGCATAATGATGCGAATCGGGCTTTAATGAGTTCTAATATGCAGCGCCAAGCAGTTCCGCTTTCTCAGTCCGAGAGGTGCATTGTTGGAACTGGACTGGAACGCCAAACGGCTCTGGATTCGGGGGTTTCCGCTATAGCCGAACACGAGGGAAAGATCATTTATACTGACCCTCACAAGATCATTTTATCAAGTAATGGGGACACTACTATAAGTATAAGTATTCCATTAGTTATCTATCAACGTTCCAACAAAAATACTTGTATGCATCAAAAACCTCAGGTTCCGCGGGGTAAATGCATTAAAAAAGGACAAATTTTAGCGGACGGTGCGGCTACAGTTGGGGGGGAACTTGCTTTAGGAAAAAACGTATTAGTAGCTTATATGCCATGGGAGGGTTACAATTCTGAAGACGCAGTACTAATTAGCGAACGTCTGGTATATGAAGATATTTATACTTCTTTTCACATCCGGAAATATGAAATTCAGACTCATGTGACAAGCCAAGGACCTGAAAGAATCACTAAGGAAATACCACATCTAGAGGCTCATTTACTCCGCAATTTAGACAGAAATGGAGTTGTGATGCTGGGATCTTGGGTAGAAACAGGTGATATTTTAGTAGGTAAATTAACACCTCAGACAGCAAACGAATCGTCGTATGCTCCAGAGGATAGATTATTACGAGCCATACTTGGAATTCAGGTATCCACTGCAAAAGAAACTTCTCTAAAACTACCTATAGGCGGAAGAGGTCGCGTTATTGATGTGAGATGGATCCGGAAAAAGGGGGGTTCCTGTTATAATTCAGAAATGATTCGTGTATATATTTCACAGAAACGTGAAATCAAAGTAGGTGATAAAGTAGCTGGAAGACATGGGAATAAGGGTATCATTTCAAAAATTTTGCCTAGACAAGATATGCCCTATTTGCAAGATGGAACACCTGTTGATATGGTCTTCAACCCATTAGGAGTACCATCACGAATGAATGTGGGACAGATATTTGAATGCTCGCTCGGGTTAGCGGGGGATCTGCTAAAGAGACATTATAGAATAGCACCTTTTGATGAGAGATATGAGCAAGAGGCTTCGAGAAAACTAGTGTTTTCCGAATTATATGAAGCCAGTAAGCAAACAAAAAATCCATGGGTATTTGAACCCGAATATCCGGGAAAAAGCAGAATATTTGATGGAAGAACAGGAAATCCTTTTGAACAACCTGTTCTAATAGGAAAGTCCTATATTTTAAAATTAATTCATCAAGTTGATGATAAAATCCATGGACGTTCTAGTGGACATTACGCACTTGTTACACAACAACCCCTTAGAGGAAGGGCGAAGCAAGGGGGACAACGAGTAGGGGAAATGGAAGTTTGGGCTCTAGAGGGATTTGGTGTTGCTCATATTTTACAAGAGATGCTTACTTATAAATCTGATCATATTAGAGCTCGTCAAGAAGTACTTGGTGCTACGATCATTGGAGGAAGAGTATCTAACCCAGAAGATGCTCCAGAATCTTTTCGATTGCTCGTTCGAGAACTACGATCTTTAGCTCTAGAACTGAATCATTTCCTTGTATCTGAGAAGAACTTCCAGATTAATAGGAAGGAAGCTTGATCTGAATGAATCAGAATTTCTATTCTATGATTGACCGGTATAAACATCAACAACTTCGAATTGGACTAGTTTCTCCTCAACAAATAAAGGCTTGGGCCAACAAAATTTTACCTAATGGAGAGATAGTTGGAGAGGTGACAAAGCCCTATACGTTTCATTATAAGACCAATAAACCAGAAAAAGATGGATTGTTTTGTGAAAGAATCTCTGGGCCCATAAAAAGTGGAATTTGTGCTTGTGGAAATTATCGAGTGATTGGAGCTGAAAAAGAAGACCCGAAATTTTGTGAACAATGCGGGGTGGAATTTGTTGATTCTCGGATACGAAGATATCAAATGGGATACATCAAACTCGCATGTCCAGTGACTCATGTGTGGTATTTGAAACGTCTTCCTAGTTATATCGCGAATCTTTTAGATAAACCCCTTAAGGAATTAGAAGGCCTAGTATACTGCGATGTGTGATTTGATCAAAATTTTCGTTTTACAGATTCGGACTGAGAAACTGTCATCCCATTCAATCCGATTGGGGTGCCCCCGGCTCTGACATGTGTTTTGGGAGAAGTAAAAGTAACACGAAACTCAGAATTATAGGTGTATTCAATACTTCCAAATGCAAGGGGAATTGATCCATGGTCGATTCCGTATAAATAGGAATTGCTAGTTATACCTCGTGAAAAAACACTTTTTTGTGGAATCAGCTATTCCATTTCTTTATAGAGAGATTCCGTTTAAGCAAGCAAATATAGTATGGTTACAGAAGTCTATCTATCGCATATATGCTTCAAGGGGCATCATGGGATAACCATCGAGGTGAGTAGGGACCTAAAGGATCGAATAGAACGATATATAGACAAGTAAATCCCTTACGAGTCCCAAAGTATTCTTTTAAGGGGATTCATCATTTGACGGGAAGTAGACTACTCAAAAATCCTACATTTTTATTTTGTCATAAGTAATTCGGAAAATGAAAGTAAAAAAAGAAGAATGAATCGTTGGTCCTTAGTGGGAACTTGAGTAAGGAGTAGTTCTTTGTTTGTAGGGTTTTTCGAACAAACTTTTTAAATAAGAAAGAATCCCCTTTTTGAGGTAACTACTTGAGCCGGATGAAAGGAAACCTTCACGTCCGATTTTAAAAGGGGGAATCCAATCCTACAGGAACCTATCTCGATTTTTCTTTTGCTAGGCCCATAGCGAAAAAACCTACTTTCTTACGATTACGAGGTTTATTCGAATATGAAATCCAATCTCGGAAATACAGCATACCACTTTTTTTTACTACCCAAGGCTTCGAGACATTTCGAAATCGAGAAATCTCTACAGGAGCAGGTGCTATCAGAGAACAATTAGCCGATTCAGATTTGCGAATTATTACGGGTAATTCATTAGTAGAATGGAAGGAATTAGGGGAGGAGGGGTCCACTGGAAATGAATGGGAAGATAGAAAAATTAGAAGAAGAAAGGATTTTTTGGTTAGACGCATGGAATTAGCTAAACATTTTATTCGAACAAATGTAGAACCAGAATGGATGGTTTTGTGCTTATTACCAGTTCTTCCTCCCGAGTTGAGACCAATCATTCAGATAGATGGGGGTAAACTAATGAGTTCGGATATTAATGAACTCTATAGACGAGTTATCTATCGGAATAATACTCTTACCGATCTATTAGCAACAAGTAGATCTACGCCAGGGGAATTAGTAATGTGTCAGGAGAAATTGGTACAAGAGGCCGTGGATACACTTCTTGATAATGGGATCCGTGGACAACCAATGAGGGATGGTCATAATAAAGTTTACAAGTCATTTTCAGATGTAATTGAAGGCAAAGAGGGAAGATTTCGTGAGACTCTGCTTGGTAAACGTGTCGATTATTCGGGACGTTCCGTCATTGTCGTGGGTCCTTCGCTTTCATTACATCAGTGTGGATTACCTCGAGAAATAGCAATAGAGCTTTTCCAAACATTTGTAATTCGTGGTCTAATCAGACAACATGTTGCTTCTAACATAGGAATTGCTAAAAGTAAAATTCGGGAAAAAGAACCCATTGTATGGGAAATACTTCAAGAAGTTATGCGGGGGCATCCTGTATTATTGAATAGAGCACCCACCCTGCACAGATTAGGCATACAGGCGTTCCAACCCTTTTTAGTGGAGGGACGCGCTATTTGTTTACATCCATTAGTTTGTAAGGGTTTCAATGCAGACTTTGATGGGGATCAAATGGCTGTTCATGTACCTTTATCTTTGGAAGCTCAAGCGGAGGCTCGTTTACTTATGTTTTCTCATATGAATCTCTTGTCTCCAGCTATTGGGGATCCTATTTCCGTACCAACTCAAGATATGCTTATCGGACTCTATTTATTAACGATCGGGAATCGTCGAGGTATTTGTGCAAATAGGTATAATCCATATAGATATAGTTGCGGAAACTACCAAAATAAAAAGGTTGACAATAAAAAAAATGACTATAGGTATACGGAAAAGAAAGAACCCTATTTTTCTAGTTCCTATGATGCACTTGGAGCTTATCAACAGAAACGAATTAGTTTAGATAGTCCTTTGTGGCTCCGATGGAGACTAGATCAACGTGTCATTGGCTCAAGAGAAGTTCCCATCGAAGTTCAATATGAATCTTTGGGTACTTATCATGAGATTTATGGGCACTATCTAATAGAAGGAAGTGTAACAAAGGAAATCCGTTGTATATACATTCGAACTACTCTTGGTCATATTTCTTTTTATCGGGAAATAGAAGAAGCCATACAGGGGTTTTGTCGAGCCTACTCATACGCTATCTAAACTAAGAAATCAGATTAGGCGATGTTCGTGCCCATGGGAATTCGGGTCTCCCCAATTTCACTGGTATCATAATTTCTGAATTTCTGCGTGAATCAAGATTGAGATTGAGGAAAGGAAGTTTTCGAATCACTAACTCAGGTCCATTGTCGAATCCTACTTAGCAGAATAAATATAAGAGGTACTGTACTTATGGCAGAACGGGCCGATCTGGTCTTTCACAATAAAGTGATAAATGGAACTGTTATGAAACGACTTATTAGCAGGTTAATAGATCATTTCGGAATGGCATATACATCACATATCTTGGATCAAGTAAAGACTTTGGGTTTCCAACAAGCCACTGCTACATCTATTTCATTAGGAATTGATGATCTTTTAACAATCCCTTCTAAGGGATGGTTAGTCCAAGACGCTGAACAACAAAGTTTTATTTTGGATAAACACCATCATTATGGGAATGTACACGCGGTAGAAAAATTACGTCAATCCATTGAGATATGGTATGCTACAAGTGAATATTTGAGACAAGAAATGAATCCTAATTTTCGGATGACTGATCCTTCTAATCCAGTATATCTAATGTCCTTTTCGGGAGCTAGGGGAAATGCATCTCAGATACACCAATTAGTAGGTATGAGAGGATTAATGTCGGATCCCCAAGGACAAATGATTGATTTACCCATTCAAAGCAATTTACGTGAAGGACTTTCTTTGACAGAATATATAATTTCCTGTTATGGAGCCCGCAAAGGAGTTGTAGATACTGCTGTACGAACATCAGATGCTGGATACCTCACACGTAGACTTGTTGAAGTAGTTCAACATATTATTGTACGTAGAACAGATTGTGGCACTATCCGAGGTATTTCCGTGAGTCCTCGAAATGGGATGACGGAAAAAATTTTTGTCCAAACACTAATTGGTCGTGTATTAGCGGACGATATATATATCGGTCTACGATGCCTTGCCACTCGAAATCAAGATATTGGGATTGGACTTGTCAATCGATTCATAACCTTTCGAGCACAACCAATATATATTCGAACCCCCTTTACTTGCAGGAGTACATCTTGGATCTGCCAATTATGTTATGGTCGGAGTCCTACTCATGGCGACCTGGTCGAATTGGGAGAAGCTGTAGGTATTATTGCGGGTCAATCAATTGGGGAACCAGGAACTCAACTAACATTAAGAACTTTTCATACCGGTGGAGTATTCACAGGCGGTACTGCCGAGCATGTACGAGCTCCTTCTAATGGAAAAATAAAATTCAATGAGGATTTGGTTCATCCCACACGTACCCGTCATGGGCATCCTGCTTTTCTATGTTCTATAGACTTGTATGTAACTATTGAGAGTCGGGATATTCTACATAATGTAAATATTCCACCAAAAAGTTTTATTTTAGTTCAAAATAATCAATATGTAGAATCAGAACAAGTGATTGCTGAGATTCGTGCTGGAACGTCCACTTTTCATTTTAAAGAGAAGGTACGAAAACATATTTATTCTGAATCAGAGGGAGAAATGCACTGGAGTACCGATGTCCACCATGCACCTGAATATACATATGGTAATGTTCATCTATTATCAAAAACGAGTCATTTATGGATATTAGCGGGAGGTCCGTGCAGATCCAGTATAGTGTCTTTTTCGCTCCACAAGGATCAAGATCAAATGAATGTTTATTCTTTTTCTGTCGAAGAAAGATATATCTCTGACCTATCAATGACTAATGGTCGAATAAGACATAAATTGTTGGATACTTCTGGTAAAAAAGATAAGAAAATTATTGACTATTCAATAAGACCTGATCAAACGATGTCTAATGGTCATTTGAATTTCATATATCCTTCTATTATCCAAGGGAATTCTTATTTCTTGGCGAAAAAGCGAAGAAATAGATTCATCATCCCATTACAATACAATCAAGAACGAGAGAAAGAACTAATACCCTGTTTTGGTATTTCGATCGAAATACCAAAACAGGGTATTTTACGTAGAAATAGTATTCTTGCTTATTTTGATGATCCACGATACAGAAGAAGCAATTCAGGAATTACTAAATATGGAACCGTAGAGGTCAATTCAATCATAAAAAAAGAGGATTTGATTGAGTATCGAGGACCAAAAGAATTTAGTCCGAAATACCAAACGAAAGTAGATCGGTTTTTTTTCATTCTCGAAGAAGTGCATATCTTACCCGGATCTTCGTTGATAATGGTCCGGAACAATAGTATCATTGGAGTAGATACACAACTCGCTTTAAATACAAGAAGTCGAGTAGGCGGATTAGTCCGAGTGGAGAGAAAAAAAAAAAATATTGAACTAAAAATATTTTCCGGAGATATTTATTTTCCTGGAGAGGCAGATAAGATATCCAGGCACAGCGGCATTTTGATACCACCGGAAACAGAAAAAAAAATTTCTAAGGAATCAAAAAAATGGAAAAATTGGATCTATGTCCAACGGATCACACCTACCAAGAAAAAGTATTTTGTTTTGGTTCGACCCGTAGTCACATATGAAATAGCTGATGGCATAAATTTAGCAACACTTTTTCCTCAAGATCTCCTGCGGGAAAAGGATAATGTCCAACTTAGAGTTGTCAATTATATCCTTCATGGAAATGGCAAGTCAATTCGAGGAATTTCTCACACAAGTATTCAATTAGTTCGGACTTGCTTAGTATTGAATTGGGATCAAGAGCAAAAAGGTTCTCCGGAAGAGGTTCACGCTTCCTTTGTTGAGGTAAGAACAAATGATCTGATTCGAGATTTCATAAGAATTGAGTTAGTCAAGTCCACTATTTCGTATACCGGAAAAAGATATGATAGGGCAAGTTCCGGATTGATTTCCGATAATGGATTAGATCGCACAAATATCAATCCTTTTTTTTACAAGGCCAGGATTCAATCACTTACCCAACATCAAGGTACTATTGGTACATTGTTAAATCGAAATAAGGAATGCCAATCTTTGATAATTTTGTCATCATCCAATTGTTTTCGAATTGGCCCATTCAATGGTTCAAAATATAACAATATGACAAAAGAATCGGATCCCATAATCCCAATTAAGGATTTGCTGGGTCCCTTAGGCACTATTGTACCTAAAATAGCAAATTTCTATTCATCTTACCATTTAATAACTTATAATCAGATCTTGTTAAAGAAATATTTGCTACTTGACAATTTTCAACAGACTTTCCAAGTACTTCAAGTACTTAAATACTGTTTAATAGATGAAAATAGGAGGATTTATAACCCCGATCCATGCAGTAACATCATTTTGAATCCATTCCATTTGAATTGGCACTTTCTCCATCACGATTATTGGGAAGAGACATCTAAAAAAATTCGTCTTGGACAATTTTTTTGTGAAAATGTATGTCTATTCAAATACGAACCACACGTAGAAAAATCTGGTCAGATCATAATTGTTCATGTTGACTCCTTAGTTATAAGATCGGCTAAGCCCTATTTGGCCACTCCAGGAGCTACTGTTCATGGCCATTATGGAGAAATCTTTTACGAAGGAGATACATTAGTTACATTTATATATGAAAAATCGAGATCTGGTGACATAACGCAAGGTCTTCCAAAAGTGGAACAAATCTTAGAAGTACGTTCTATTGATTCAATATCGATGAACCTCGAAAGGAGAGTTGAAGGTTGGAACGAAGGTATACCAAAAATTCTTGGAATCCCCTGGGGATTCTTGATTCAAGCGGAGCTAACCATAGTTCAAAGTCGTATCTCTTTGGTTAATAAAATCCAAAAGGTTTATCGATCCCAGGGGGTACAGATCCATAATAGACATATAGAGATTATTGTACGTCAAGTAACATCAAAAGTGTTGGTTTCAGAAGATGGAATGTCTAATGTTTTTTCACCTGGGGAATTAATCGGATTGTTGCGAGCGGAACGAGCGGGGCGCGCTTTGGACGAAGCGATCTCTTATCGGGCAATCCTATTGGGAATAACGAGGGCATCTTTGAATACTCAAAGTTTCATATCCGAAGCAAGTTTTCAAGAAACCGCTCGAGTTTTAGCAAAAGCTGCTCTACGAGGTCGTATTGATTGGTTGAAAGGCCTGAAAGAGAACGTTGTTCTGGGTGGGATTATACCCGTTGGTACCGGATTCAAAAAATTAGTGCACCGTTCAAGGCAAGACAAGAACATTTATTTGGAAATCAAAAGAAAGAATCTATTCGATTTGGAAATGAGAGATATTTTGTTACACCATAGAGAATTATTTTGTTCTTACGTCCCATTTCCATGAGACATCAGAACAATCGTTTACGCGATTTCATGATTCCTAAGAGCAGATTCTTTTACTTTAACTATCTTTTCACTTTTAACTATCTGTCTTTTAACTTAACTATCTGGTCCGAGTATTGATTTGGTAAAAAAAAAATAAGTAATTAAAAGACATTAATGGTTTGTACCGTGTATCAACGGTTAATTCCCGGTAGAAGGTTCCATCGGAACAATTATTTATTTCAAAGTACCTCGTCTCTTTGTTAAAAAAATAAAAAAGAAAAAACAAAAAGGAAGTGTGGGGAAAAATGACAAGAAGATATTGGAACATCAATTTGGAAGAGATGATGGAGGCCGGAGTTCATTTTGGTCATGGTACTAAGAAATGGAATCCTAGAATGGCCCCTTACATCTCTGCAAAGCGTAAAGGTATTCATATTACAAATCTCACTAGAACGGCTCGTTTTTTATCAGAAGCCTGTGATTTAGTTTTTGATGCAGCAAGTAGGGGAAAAAACTTCTTAATTGTTGGTACCAAAAATAAAGCAGCGGATTCAGTAGCATCAGCTGCAATAAGGGCCGCGGTGTCATTATGTTAATAAAAAATGGCTCGGTGGTATGTTAACGAATTGGTCTACTACGGAAACGAGACTTCAAAAGTTCAGGGATTTAAGAGCAGAACAAAAGATGGGGAAACTCAACCGTCTTCCCAAAAGAGATGCCGCAATGTTGAAGAGAAAATTATCTGCCTTGCAAACATATCTCGGCGGTATCAAATATATGACGGGATTGCCTGATATTGTGATCATCGTTGATCAGCAAGAAGAATATATGGCTCTTCGAGAATGTGTAATTTTAGGGATTCCGACGATTTGTTTAATCGATACAAATTGTGACCCCGATCTCGCAGATATTTCGATCCCAGCCAATGATGACGCTATAGCTTCAATCCGATTGGTTCTTAACAAATTAGTATCCGCAATTTGTGAGGGCCGTTGTAGCTATATAAGAAATCGTTGATTATGATTAAGAATAATTAGTTAATTATTTGGGGATTTTATAGATTTATTGGATCGGTTACTATTCTTGAATTAAAAAAAAGAAAAAACAAAATGGAAATGTGGGCATATTGATAATATGTTATGATGTTATGTGATTTCTTGGTATCCTATGTAATTTCTTGATATCCTAAATATACGATTGATGAATACAATTAGTGATTCAAGTTGGTGAGTTGAGAAAGAGATGGTTGAATCAAAATAATTTATTTTTTGAAGTTCAATTTTTGTTAGAGGACCATATGAATGTTATACCATGTTCCATTAAAACACTCAAGGGGTTATACGATATATCGGGTGTAGAAGTAGGCCAACATTTCTATTGGCAAATAGGAGGTTTACAAGTCCATGCCCAAGTACTTATCACTTCTTGGGTAGTAATTGCTATCTTATTAGGTTCGGTGATCCTAGCTGTTCGGAATCCACAAACCATTCCGACCGGCGGTCAGAATTTCTTCGAATATGTCCTTGAATTTATTCGAGACTTGAGCAAAACCCAGATTGGAGAAGAATATGGTCCTTGGGTTCCCTTTATTGGAACTATGTTCCTATTTATTTTTGTTTCTAACTGGTCAGGTGCTCTTTTACCTTGGAAAATTATACAGTTACCTCATGGGGAGTTAGCTGCGCCCACGAATGATATAAATACTACTGTTGCTTTAGCTTTACTCACGTCAGTCGCATATTTTTATGCGGGTCTTAGCAAAAAAGGATTGGGTTATTTTGGGAAATACATTCAACCAACTCCAATACTTTTACCAATTAACATCCTAGAAGATTTCACAAAACCCTTATCTCTTAGTTTTCGACTTTTCGGGAATATATTGGCTGATGAATTAGTAGTTGTCGTTCTTGTTTCTTTAGTCCCTTCAGTAGTTCCTATACCTGTCATGTTTCTTGGATTATTTACAAGTGGTATTCAAGCTCTTATTTTTGCAACGTTAGCTGCGGCTTATATAGGTGAATCCATGGAGGGTCATCATTGACTAGCTTTCAAAATAGTCTTTTTATTATTATTTTTTATTATTATTATTAAGTAAGTTTATCCCAATTCATGCGTGGTTCAAGATAATCCAATTGGTTGGGGAACATAATAACGTATTACTATATGACTTAGAGTTTTAGGAGAAAAGATGGACGGTATTACAGAATTGTAAAAAAAAAAAGAAGGGTTGGGGAGGTTATACTAGATGTATGTAATGTCTATAAGCTCGGACCCCGTCTATGTTTCTAGGAATGATTCTAGAATCCGATTTAATCTAAAAAAAATGCGGGTGGTTTACGTTATGGAAGAAACAAATATATATGTCATATTAGAATGACATTAGATATTCATTAGTTATATAAGGCTATCCCTATCATCCTATATAACATCACTATATTACATAATTACATGCTATTACTTAATTACATGCTATTACTTAATTACATACTATTACTATTTTTATAATCATAACTTCTACTCTGTAATCATAATATAATCCTATACATAAT
>NW_027020803.1:0-5000 GCF_036884655.1 Musa acuminata AAA Group
AATTCCATTGGACCCAGAAATGTGAATTCCATTGGACCCAGAAATGAGACATTGGAAGAATCTTTTCGGTCTTCCAATATCAATAGGTTGATTGTTTCGTTCCTGTATCTTCCAAAAGGGAAAAAGATTTCTGAGAGTTGTTTCATGGATCCGCAAGAGAGTACTTGGGTTCTCCCAATAAATAAAAAGTGTATCATGCCTGAATCTAACCGGAGTTCGCGGTGGTGGAGGAACCGGATCGGAAAAAAGAGGGATTCTAGTTGTAAGATATCTAATGAAACCGTAGCTGGAATTAATGAAACCGTAGCTGGAATTAAGATCTCATTCAAAGAGAAAGATAGCGAATATCTGGAGTTTCTTTTTTTATCCTATACGGATGATCCGATCCGCAAGGACCATGATTGGGAATTGTTTGATCGTCTTTCTCCGAGGAAGAAGCGAAACATAATCAACTTGAATTTGGGACAGCTATTCGAAATCTTAGGGAAAGACTTGATTTGTTATCTCATGTCTGCTTTTCGTGAAAAAAGACCAATTGAAGGGGAGGGTTTCTTCAAACAACAAGGAGCTGAGGCAACTATTCAATCAAATGATATTGAGCATGTTTCCCATCTCTTCTCGAGAAACAAGTGGGGTATTTCTTTGCAAAATTGTGTTCAATTTCATATGTGGCAATTCCGCCAAGATCTCTTCGTTAGTTGGGGGAAGAATCAGCACGAATCGGATTTTTTGAGGAACGTATCGAGAGAGAATTTGATTTGGTTAGACAATGTGTGGTTGGTAAACAAGGATCGGTTTTTTAGCAAGGTACGGAATGTATTGTCAAATATTCAATATGATTCCACAAGATCTATTTTCGTTCAAGTAAGGGATTCTAGCCAATTGAAAGGATCTTCTGATCAATCCATAGATCATTTCGATTCCATTAGAAATGAGGATTCAGAATATCCCACATTGATCGATCAAACAGACATTCAGCAACTAAAAGAAAGATCGATTCTTTGGGATCCTTCCTTTCTTCAAACGGAACGAACAGAGATAGAATCAGATCGATTCCCGAAATGCCTTTTTGGATCTTCCTCAATGTCCCGGCTATTCACGGAACGTGAGAAGCAGATGAATAATCATCTGCTTCCGGAAGAAATCGAAGAATTTCTTGGGAATCCTACAAGATCAATTCGTTCTTTTTTCTCTGACAGATGGTCAGAACTTCATCTGGGTTCGAATCCTATTGAGAGGTCCACTAGAGATCAGAAATTTTTGAAGAAAAAACAAGATGTTTCTTTTGTCCCTTCCAGGCGATTGGAAAATAAAGAAATGGTTGATATATTCAAGATAATTATGTATTTACAAAATACCGTCTCAATTCATCCTATTTCATCAGATCCGGGATGTGATATGGTTCCGAAGGATGAACCGGATATGGACAGTTCCAATAAGATTTCATTCTTGAACAAAAATCCATTTTTTGATTTATTTCATCTATTCCATGACCGGAACAAAAGGGGATACACGTTACACCACGATTTTGAATCAGAAGAGAGATTTCAAGAAATGGCAGATCTATTCACTCTATCAATAACCGAGCCGGATCTGGTGTATCATAGGGGATTTGCCTTTTCTATTGATTCCTACGGGTTGGATCAAAAAAAATTCTTGAATGAGGTATTCAACTCCAGAGATGAATCGAAAAAGAAATCTTTATTGGTTCTACCTCCTCTTTTTTATGAAGAGAATGAATCTTTTTATCGAAGGATCAGAAAAAAATCGGTCCGGATCTACTGCGGGAATGATTTGGAAGATCCAAAACTAAAAACAGCGGTATTTGCTAGCAACAACATAATGGAGGCAGTCAATCAATATAGATTGATCCGAAATCTGATTCAAATCCAATATAGCACCTATGGGTACATAAGAAATGTATCTAATCGATTCTTTTTAATGAATAGATCCGATCGCAACTTCGAATATGGAATTCAAAGGGATCAAATAGGAAATGATACTCTGAATCATATAACTATAATGAAATATACGATCAACCAACATTTATCGAATTTGAAAAAGAGTCAGAAGAAATGGTTTGATCCTCTTTTTTCTCGAACCGAGAGATCCATGAATCGGGATCCTGATGTATATAGATACAAATGGTCCAATGAGAGCAAGAATTTCCAGGAACATTTGGAACATTTCGTTTCTGAACAGAAGAACCGTTTTCAAGTAGTGTTCGATCGGTTACGTATTAATCAATATTCGATTGATTGGTCCGAGGCTATCGACAAACAAAATTTGTCTAAGTCACTTCGTTTCTTTTTGTCCAAGTCACTTCCCTTTTTGTCCAAGTCACTTCCCTTTTTGTCCAAGTCACTTCCCCTTTTCTTTGTGAGTATCGGGAATATCCCCATTCATAGGTCCGAGATCCACATCCGTGAATTGAAAGGTCCGAATGATCAACTCCGCAATCAGTTGTTAGAATCAATAGGTGTTCAAATCGTTCATTTGAATAAATTGAAACCCTTCTTATTGGATGATCATGATACTTCCCAAAGACCGGAATTCTTTATCAATGGAGGAACAACATTACCATTTTTGTTCAAAAAGATACCAGAGTGGATGATTGACTCATTCTATACTAGAAATAATCGCAGGAAATCCTTTGATAACACGGATTCCTATTTCTCAATGATATTCCATGATCGAGACAATTGGCTGAATCCCGTGAAACCATTTCATAGAAGTTCATTGATATCTTCTTTTTATAAAGCAAATCGACTTCGATTCTTGAATGATCCAAATCACTTCTGGTTCTATTGTAACAAAAGATTCCCTTTTTATGTGGAAAAGACCCGTATCAATAATTATGATCTTACATATGGACAATTCCTCACTACCTTGTTCATTCGCAACAAAATATTTTCTTCGTGCGTCGGTAAAAAAAAACATATTTTTTTGGAGAGAGAGACTATTTCACCAATCGAGTCACAGGTATCTAACATATTCATACCTAAAGATTTTCCACAAAGTGGTGACAAAACGTATAACTTGTACAAATCTTTCCGTTTTCCAATTCGATCCGAGCCATTCGTTCGTAGAGCTATTTACTCGATCGCAGACATTTCTGCAACACCTCTAACAGAGAAACAAAGAGTCAATTTTGGAAGAACTTATTGTCAGCCTCTTTCAGATATGAATCTATCTGATTCAGAAGGGAAGAACTTGCATCGGTATCTCAGTTTCAATTCAAACATGGGTTTGATTCACACTCCATGTTCTGAGAAATATTTACCATCCGGAAAGAGGAAAAAAAAACGGAGTCTTTCTCTAAAGAAATGCGTTGAGAAACGGCAGATGTATAGAACCTTTCAACGAGATAGTGCTTTTTCAAATCTCTCAAAATGGAATCTGTTCCAAACAAAATGGAATCCGTTCCAAACATATATGCCATGGTTCCTTACTTTGACAGAGTGCAAATATCTAAATTTCACCCTTTTAGATACTTTTTCAGACCCATTGTCGATACTAAGTAGCAGTCACAAATTTGTATCCATTTTTCATGATATTATGCATGGATCAGATATATCATGGCCAATTCCTCAGAAGATTCTTCCACAATGGACTCTGATAAGTGAGATTTTGAGTCTGATAAGTGAGATTTCGAGGGAGTGTTTACAGAATCTTCTTCTGTCCGAAGAAATGATTCATCGAAATAATGAGTCACCCGTTCCATTGATATGGACACATCTGAGATCAACAAATGCTCGGGAGTTGGAGTTCCTCTATTCAATCTTTTCCCTTCTTCTTGTTGCTGGATATCTCGTTCGTATACATCTTCTCTTTGTTTCCCAAGCCTCTAGTGAGTTACAGACAGAGTTAGAAAAGATCAAATCTTTGATGATTCCATCATACATGATTGAGTTGCGAAAACTTTTGGATGGGTATCCTACATCTGAACTGAATTCTTTCTGGTTAAAGAATCTCTTTCTAGTTGTTCTGAAACAATTAGGAGATTCTCTGGAAGAAATACGGGGTTTTGCTTTTGGTGGCAACATGCTATTGGTCGCTTGTGGGGTCAAATCAATACGTTCTAGGAAGAAATATTTGAATATCAATCTCATCGATCTCATAAGTATCATATCAAATCCCATCAATCTCATAAGTATCATACCAAATCCCATCAATCGAATCACTTTTTCGAGAAATACGAGACATCTAAGTCGTACAAGTAAAGAGATCCATTCATTGATAAGAAAAAGAAAAAAGGTGAACGGTGATTGGATTGATGAGAAAATAGAATCCTGGGTCGCGAACAGTGATTCGATTGATGATGAAGAAAGAGAATTCTTGGTTCAGTTCTCCACCTTAACGACAGAAAAAAGGATTGATCAAATTCTATTGAGTCTGACTCATAGTGATCATTTATCAAAGAATGACTCTGGTTATCAAATGATTGAACAACCGGGATCAATTTACTTACGATACTTAGTTGACAAGTATATAATGAATTATGAGTTCAATGGATCCTGTTTAGCAGAAAGACGGATATTCCTTGCTCATTATCAGACAATTACTTATTCACAAACCTCGTGTGGGGCTAATAGTTTTCATTTCCCATCTCATGGAAAACCCTTTTCGCTCCGCTTAGCCCTATCCCCTTCTAGGAGTATTTTAGTGATAGGTTCTATAGGAACTGGACGATCCTATTTGGTCAAATACCTAGCGACAAACCCCTATGTTCCTTTCATTACGGTATTTCCGAACAAGTTCCCGGATGACAAGCCTAAAGATTATTTTATTGATGATATCGATTTTGATGATAGTGATAGTGACGATATCGATATTGATGATAGTGACGATATCGATATTGATGATAGTGACGATATTGATGATGACCTTGATACGGAGCTGCTAACTATGTATATGACGCCGAAAATAGACCGATTTGATATCACCTTTCAATTCGAATTAGCAAAAGCAATGTCTCCTTGCATAATATGGATTCCAAA
>NW_027020803.1:25000-29388 GCF_036884655.1 Musa acuminata AAA Group
TCGACATAATTACAACCAATCCAAATGATCAAACAACAACTGAAAAAAAATCCATTGGAATAGAAGAAAAAAAATCCATTGGAATAGAAGAAAAAAAATCCATTGGAATAGAAGAAATCAGTAAAAAGGTTCCTCGATGGTCATACAAATTGACCGATGAATTAGAAGGACTGGATCAAGAAAATGGAGAAGAACAGAAGGAAGATTATGAAATTTGTTCAAGAAAAGCGAAACGGGTGGTGATCTATACTGATAAAAATCTGGATACCGATACTGATAATATTGATCAAGCAGAAGCAGAAGCAGAAGCAGAAGCAGAAGCAGAAGAGGTGGCTTTGATACGTTATTCGCAACAACCAGATTTTAATCGGGGTATAATCCAAGGATCCATGCGTGCTCAAAGACGTAAAACAGTTATTTGGGAAATATTTCAAACAAATGTTCATTCCCCGCTTTTTTTGGATCGAATAGACAAAGTCTTTTTTTTTTCTTTTTTTGATAGATATAGATATCGAATAATTAATCTTATTTTTAGGAATTCCGTGGGGGGAAACCCAGAATCCGAAACTTCCGACTTTGAGGAGGAAGAGGAAGAGACAAACACTGGGAAAAAAAAAGACGAGGAGAAAAAAAAAAAAGAGGAAGATGAACGGATAACAATATCAGAAATTTGGGATAGCATTATATTTGCTCAAGCAATAAGAGGTTTGATGCTGATAACCCAATCTTTTTTTAGAAAAAACATTGTATTGCCTTCATTGATAATAGCTAAAAATATTGGACGTATGTTATTATTCCAATTCCCCGAGTGGTATGAGGATTTGAAGGAATGGAATAGAGAAATACATGTTAAATGCACCTATAATGGTGTTCCATTATCAGAAACAGAATTTCCCCAAGATTGGTTAACAGATGGTATTCAGATAAAGATTTTATTTCCTTTTCGTTTAAAACCTTGGCGAAGATCTAAAATACGATCTCATCATGGAGATCCAATGAAAAAAAAAGGAAAAAAAGAAAATTTTTGTTTTTTAACAGTTTGGGGAATGGAAACGGAACTCCCTTTTGGTTCTCCCCGAAAGCAACCTTCTTTTTTTGAACCCATATATAAGGAACTCAAAAAAAAAATTAGAAAAGTAAAAAAGAACTCTCTAAAAGTTTCAAAAGAAAAAAAAAGATGGGTCATCAAAATAGTTCTAGTTCTAAAACGAGTTCTAAAACGAGTTCTAAAACGAATAGTTCTAGTTCTAAAACGAATAGTTCTAGTTCTAAAACGAACAGTTCTAGTTCTAAAACGAATAATGAAGAAACTTGAAAAAGTGAACCAAATTTCTTTATTTGAATTGAGGAAGGGAAAAGTACATGAACCAAATGAAAATGCAAAAGATTCAAAAAAAAATAATCAGATTATTCACGAATCGACCATTCAAATTCGATCTATGAATTGGACAAATTATTTACTCATAGAAAAAAAAATGAAAGATCTTGCTGATAAGACAATCACAATAAGGAATCAAATAGAAGGAATCACAAAAGACAAGAAGAAAATAGTTCTAGCCTATCATGATAAAAGACCGGAATTACAAAAACATATTTGGCAGATACTTCAAAGAAAAAATACCCGATTAATACGCAAATCACATTATTTTATGAAATCTTTCATTGAAAAAATATACATAGATATCTTGCAATGTATGGTTACCATTTCTAAGGTTAATGCACAACTTTTAAAAAAAACAATTATCAATGAATCCATTTACAACGATGAAAGAAATCAAGAAGGAATTGATGAAACAGATCAAGATACAATGAACTTTATTTCGACTATAAAAAAGTCCTTTTCTAATCCTAATATTAGAAATGATTTAAACACTTATCACGACTTATCTTCCTTGTCCCAAGCATATGTATTTTACAAATTGTCACAAACCCAATTATTTAACAACCATCACCTGAGATCTGTACTTCAATATCACGATCACGGGACCTATCCTTTTATTAAAGACAAGATAAAGTATTATTGTATGACACGAGGAATATTTGATTCCAAATCAAGGTTTGATTCCAAATCAAGGCATAAGAAAATTAATAAGTCTGGAATGAATAAATGGAAAAACTGGTTAAAGGGTCATTATCAATATAATTTTTCTCGGAGCAAATGGTCTCGATTAGTACCGAAAAAATGGCGAAATAGAGTCAATCAACGTTGTACTATTCAAAATAAAGAATCAATGAAATTGTATTCATATAAAAAAGAAAAAGACCGATTAATTCATTACATGAATGAAAATTTTTGTGCAGTGGATTTATCGATGAGTCAAAAAGAAAAATTTAAAAAACACTACAGATATGATCTTTTATCACATGAATATATAAATTATGGGGATAGTAAGGACTCATACACACTGAAACCCGAATCGTTTTATGTATTGCTAAATATGACTATTGATGATTACCTAAAAAAAGGATATTTTATTGATACCCATAAAAATCTGGATAGAAAATATTTGGATTATAGAATTCTTCATTTTTGCCTTAGAAACAATAGTGATATTGAGAACAATAGTGATATTGAGAACAATAGTGATATTGAGAACAATAGTGATATTGAGGACTGGACCGATATGTATATCGGTACCGAAATTTATAAAAATACTAATAAAAATACTAAGACTAAGACTCATCAAAAAAAAATTTTTGATTGGATGGGAATGAATCGAAATTATTCTACCATATCAAATCTAGAACCTTGGTTCTTCCCAGAATTTGTGTTACCTTTTGATGCATATAAGATTAAACCGTGGATCATACCAATCAAATTACTTCTTTCTAATATTTATTATGAAAATGATATTAGTCAAAATCAAAATGAAAAAAATATTAGTCAAAATCAAAATGAAAAAAATATTAGTCAAAATCAAAATAAAAAAAATATTAGTCAAAATCAAAATAAAAAAAATATTAGTCAAAATCAAAATAAAAAAAATATTAGTCAAAATCAAAATAAAAAAAATATTAGTCAAAATCAAAATAAAAAAAATATTAGTCAAAATCAAAATAAAAAAAATATTAGTCAAAATCAAAATAAAAAAAATATTAGTCAAAATCAAAACATCAAAGATTCCGTTAAAATAGAATTTCAAAATTCCAACCAAGAAAAAGAGGGTCAATCAAATCTTGTATCAGATCCACAAAAACAAAACCAAAAGGAATATCTTGAAGAGGATTGCACGAGATCAAACATTAAAAAAGGTAAAAAAAAAAAAAAAACAATCCAAGAAAAATAAGGAAGGAGAACTAGATTTGTTCCTGAAAAAATATTTTATTTTTCAATTAAGATGGGATGACCCCTTGAATCAAAAAATTATTAATAATGTTAGGATATATTGTCTCCTACTTAGATTGATAAATCCAAGGGAAATTGCTATATCCTCGATTCAAAGAGGAGAGATGCATCTGGATGTAATGCTGATTCAGAAAGATCTAGCTCTTACAGAATTAATAAAAAGGGGAATATTAATTATCGAACCAATTCGTCTATCTTTAAGAAGGGATGGAAAATTCATTATATATCAAACCATAAGTATTTCATTGATCGATAAGAGTAAACACCAAATTAATAGAAAATACATAAAGAAAAGATATGTTGATAAGAATAATTTGAAAAAATCCACTGGACGACATGGCAATATATTTGTGAATGGGGATCAAGATCATTATAATTTCTTTGTTCCTGAAAATATTCTATCTCCTAGACGTCGTAGAGAATTGAGAATTCTAATTTGTTTCAACTCTCATAATCGGGATATTGTGAATAGAAATCCAGTATTTTGCAACGAAAACAACATAAGAAACTCTGAACAATTTTTGAATGAGGACAAACGTCTTAATACGGATTTAAATAAATTAATTAAATGCAAATTGTTTCTTTGGCCCAATTACCGATTAGAAGATTTAGCTTGTATGAATCGCTATTGGTTTGATACCAATAATGGTAGTCGTTTCAGTATGTCAAGGATACGTATGTATCCACGATTCAGAATTATTTAATAGTATATTTCCTATATATCACATGCCGTTTTCAGTAAATAAAAACCGAAAGATGTACGCATATGGTGTGTTACGTTCTGGTACATGATACGTATTTACTTGTGTATCAATTCAATTGAATCTAGAAAGAAATCTACAGAATCTTTTTAGGTGCAAAGAAATCATTCTCTTTCGTAAATGCAGAAATATATTATCCTTTTCTTTTCTATCTAAATCAAATGGAAAATTTGATTTAGATAGAAACGGATAAATCTAAATTTTTGCGTGTACTAGATTAAAAAAAATTGACATAATATAATAATTATTATTTTATTTTTCCTGATCGGTAAAATCCATGG
>NW_027020804.1:0-2500 GCF_036884655.1 Musa acuminata AAA Group
AGAGTGCCATTGAAGAGACTTGCAGCGTCGATGGTCAACTGCACAATAGCAGGGAGCCCACCGCGGCATACAAATCCATCACCGCTCACATGCCGACACAGTTACCCCATCGGACAACCCGTCGCCAACCACGAGTAACAAAGACTCAAGTGGCCGATCAAACAAGGCAATCGACGACAAGACACCGCCGTGCACGAAGAAGTACAAAGCAAGGCATTTTTGGCCACACAAGGAAGAAGAAGATTTGAAGCGAAGCAAAAATGGCCCAGAAACAGGCCCAAACAGCCCAAAAACGGGCCAAAACTGGCCATTTTTGGCTGCACGAGCGAGCGGGGAGCAGCGGACAGCGAGCGAAGCGAGAGGCAGCACCGTCCCTGCTATACGAAAGCCCCATCCAGCCCTGTGCCACCCGGGAGGTTCCAAGGTGTTGAGATGGCTGACATTTTGCTCCGCTAACGACGGTCGCCGCGCCACGCAAGAACAGCCCAAAAAGGGCCAAAACAGCCCAAAGAGGGGCCAAAACTGGCCATTTTTGGCTGCGCGAGCAAGCGGCGAGCGACGGACAGCAAGCAAAGCGAGAGGCAGCACAGTCCCTGCTATACGAAAGCCCCATCCAGCCCTGTGCCACCCGGGGGGTTCCAGGGTGCTGAGATGGCTGACATTTTGCTCCGCTCACGACGGTCACCGCGCAACGCAAGAACAGGCCAAAAACTTGCCAAAACGGCCCAAAAACGGGCCAAAACTGGCCATTTTTGGCTGCGCGAGCGAGCGGCGAACAGCGAGCGAAGCGAGAGGCAGCACCGTCCCTGCTATACGAAAGCCCCATCCAGCCCTGTGCCACCCGGGGGGTTCCAGGGTGCTGAGATGGCTGACATTTTGCTCCGCTCACGACGGTCACCGCGCGACGCAAGAACAGCCCAAAAACAGGCCAAAACGGCCCAAAAACGGGCCAAAACTGGCCATTTTTGGTCTGCGCGAGCGAGCGGAGAGCGGCGGACAGCGAGCTAAGCGAGAGGCAGCACCGTCCCTGCTATACGAAAGCCCCATCCAGCCCTGTGCCACCCGGGGGGTTCCAGGGTGCTGAGATGGCTGACATTTTGCTCCGCTCACGACGGTCACCGCGCGACGCAAGAACAGCCCAAAAACAGGCCAAAACGGCCCAAAAACGGGCCAAAACTGGCCATTTTTGGCTGCGCGAGCGAGCAGCGAGCGGCGGACAGCGAGCGAAGCGAGAGGCATCACCGTCCCTGCTATACGAAAGCCCCATCCAGCCCTGTGCCACCCGGGGGGTTCCAGGGTGCTGAGATGGCTGACATTTTGCTCCGCTCAAGATGGTCACCGCGCAACGCAAAAACAGGCCAAAAACTGGCCAAAACGGGCCAAAACTGGCCATTTTTGGCTGCGCGAGCGAGCGGCGAGCGGCGGACAGCGAGCGAAGCGAGAGGCAGCACCGTCCCTGCTATACGAAAGCCCCATCCAGCCCTGTGCCACCCGGGGGGTTCCAGGGTGCTGAGATGGCTGACATTTTGCTCCGCTCACGACGGTCACCGCGCGACGCAAGAACAGGCCAAAAACTGGCCAAAACGGCCCAAAAACGGGCCAAAACTGGCCATTTTTGGCTGCGCGAGCGAGCGGCGAGCGGCGGACAACGAGCGAAGCGAGAGGCAGCACCATCCCTGCTATACGAAAGCCCCATCCAGCCCTGTGCCACCCGGGGGGTTCCAGGGTGCTGAGATGGCTGACATTTTGCTCCGCTCACGACGGTCACCGCGCGACGCAAGAACAGCCCAAAAACAGGCCAAAACGGCCCAAAAACGGGACAAAACTGGCCATTTTTGGCTGCGCGAGCGAGCGGCGAGCGGCGGACAGCGAGCTAAGCGAGAGGCAGCACCGTCCCTGCTATACGAAAGCCCCATCCAGCCCTGTGCCACCCGGGGGGTTCCAGGGTGCTGAGATGGCTGACATTTTGCTCCGCTCACGACGGTCACCGCGCGACGCAAGAACAGGCCAAAAACAGGCCAAAACGGCCCAAAAACGGGCCAAAACTGGCCATTTTTGGCTGCGCGAGCGAGCAGCGAGCGGCGGACAGCGAGCGAAGCGAGAGGCATCACCGTCCCTGCTATACGAAAGCCCCATCCAGCCCTGTGCCACCCGGGGGGTTCCAGGGTGCTGAGATGGCTGACATTTTGCTCCGCTCAAGATGGTCACCGCGCAACGCAAAAACAGGCCAAAAACTGGCCAAAACGGGCCAAAACTGGCCATTTTTGGCTGCGCGAGCGAGCGGCGAGCGGCGAACAGCGAGCGAAGCGAGAGGCAGCACCGTCCCTGCTATACGAAAGCCCCATCCAGCCCTGTGCCACCCGGGGGGTTCCAGGGTGCTGAGATGGCTGACATTTTGCTCCGCTCACGACGGTCACCGCGCGACGCAAGAACAGGCCAAAAACTGGCCAAAACGGCCCAAAAACGGGCCAAAACTGGCCATTTTTGGCTGCGCGAGCGA
>NW_027020804.1:12500-15000 GCF_036884655.1 Musa acuminata AAA Group
GCCACCCGGGGGGTTCCAGGGTGCTGAGATGGCTGACATTTTGCTCCGCTCACGACGGTCACCGCGCGACGCAAGAACAGGCCAAAAACTGGCCAAAACGGCCCAAAAACGGGCCAAAACTGGCCATTTTTGGTCTGCGCGAGCGAGCGGCGAGCGGCGGACAACGAGCGAAGCGAGAGGCAGCACCATCCCTGCTATACGAAAGCCCCATCCAGCCCTGTGCCACCCGGGGGGTTCCAGGGTGCTGAGATGGCTGACATTTTGCTCCGCTCACGACGGTCACCGCGCGACGCAAGAACAGCCCAAAAACAGGCCAAAACGGCCCAAAAACGGGACAAAACTGGCCATTTTTGGCTGCGCGAGCGAGCGGCGAGCGGCGGACAGCGAGCTAAGCGAGAGGCAGCACCGTCCCTGCTATACGAAAGCCCCATCCAGCCCTGTGCCACCCGGGGGGTTCCAGGGTGCTGAGATGGCTGACATTTTGCTCCGCTCACGACGGTCACCGCGCGACGCAAGAACAGGCCAAAAACAGGCCAAAACGGCCCAAAAACGGGCCAAAACTGGCCATTTTTGGCTGCGCGAGCGAGCAGCGAGCGGCGGACAGCGAGCGAAGCGAGAGGCATCACCGTCCCTGCTATACGAAAGCCCCATCCAGCCCTGTGCCACCCGGGGGGTTCCAGGGTGCTGAGATGGCTGACATTTTGCTCCGCTCAAGATGGTCACCGCGCAACGCAAAAACAGGCCAAAAACTGGCCAAAACGGGCCAAAACTGGCCATTTTTGGCTGCGCGAGCGAGCGGCGAGCGGCGAACAGCGAGCGAAGCGAGAGGCAGCACCGTCCCTGCTATACGAAAGCCCCATCCAGCCCTGTGCCACCCGGGGGGTTCCAGGGTGCTGAGATGGCTGACATTTTGCTCCGCTCACGACGGTCACCGCGCGACGCAAGAACAGGCCAAAAACTGGCCAAAACGGCCCAAAAACGGGCCAAAACTGGCCATTTTTGGCTGCGCGAGCGAGCGGCGAGCGGCGGACAGCGAGCGAAGCGAGAGGCAGCACCGTCCCTGCTATACGAAAGCCCCATCCAGCCCTGTGCCACCCGGGGGGTTCCAGGGTGCTGAGATGGCTGACATTTTGCTCCGCTCACGACGGTCACCGCGCGACGCAAGAACAGCCCAAAAACAGGCCAAAACGGCCCAAAAACGGGACAAAACTGGCCATTTTTGGCTGCGCGAGCGAGCGGCGAGCGGCGGACAGCGAGCGAAGCGAGAGGCAGCACCGTCCCTGCTATACGAAAGCCCCATCCAGCCCTGTGCCACCCGGGGGGTTCCAGGGTGCTGAGATGGCTGACATTTTGCTCCGCTCACGACGGTCACCGCGCGACGCAAGAACAGCCCAAAAACAGGCCAAAACGGCCCAAAAACGGGCCAAAACTGGCCATTTTTGGCTGCGCGAGCGAGCAGCGAGCGGCGGACAGCGAGCGAAGCGAGAGGCATCACCGTCCCTGCTATACGAAAGCCCCATCCAGCCCTGTGCCACCCGGGGGGTTCCAGGGTGCTGAGATGGCTGACATTTTGCTCCGCTCAAGATGGTCACCGCGCAACGCAAAAACAGGCCAAAAACTGGCCAAAACGGGCCAAAACTGGCCATTTTTGGCTGCGCGAGCGAGCGGCGAGCGGCGAACAGCGAGCGAAGCGAGAGGCAGCACCGTCCCTGCTATACGAAAGCCCCATCCAGCCCTGTGCCACCCGGGGGGTTCCAGGGTGCTGAGATGGCTGACATTTTGCTCCGCTCACGACGGTCACCGCGCGACGCAAGAACAGGCCAAAAACTGGCCAAAACGGCCCAAAAACGGGCCAAAACTGGCCATTTTTGGCTGCGCGAGCGAGCGGCGAGCGGCGGACAGCGAGCGAAGCGAGAGGCAGCACCGTCCCTGCTATACGAAAGCCCCATCCAGCCCTGTGCCACCCGGGGGGTTCCAGGGTGCTGAGATGGCTGACATTTTGCTCCGCTCACGACGGTCACCGCGCGACGCAAGAACAGGCCAAAAACTGGCCAAAACGGCCCAAAAACGGGACAAAACTGGCCATTTTTGGCTGCGCGAGGGAGCGGCGAGCGGCGGACAGCGAGCGAAGCGAGAGGCAGCACCGTCCCTGCTATACGAAAGCCCCATCCAGCCCTGTGCCACCCGGGGGGTTCCAGGGTGCTGAGATGGCTGACATTTTGCTCCGCTCAAGACGGTCACCGCGCAACGCAAAAACAGGCCAAAAACTGGCCAAAACGGCCCAAAAACGGGCCAAAACTGGCCATTTTTGGCTGGGCAAGCGAGCGGCGAGCGGCGGACAGCGAGCGAAGCGAGAGGCAGCACCTTCCCTGCTATACGAAAGCCCCATCCAGCCCTGTGCCACCCGGGGGGTTCCAGGGTGCTGAGATGGCTGACATTTTGCTCCGCTCAAGACGGTCACCGCGCAACGCAAAAACAGGCCAAAAACTGGCCAAAACGG
>NW_027020804.1:22500-25000 GCF_036884655.1 Musa acuminata AAA Group
CACGCAAGAACAGCCCAAAAAGGGCCAAAACAGCCCAAAGAGGGGCCAAAACTGGCCATTTTTGGCTGCGCGAGCAAGCGGCGAGCGACGGACAGCAAGCAAAGCGAGAGGCAGCACAGTCCCTGCTATACGAAAGCCCCATCCAGCCCTGTGCCACCCGGGGGGTTCCAGGGTGCTGAGATGGCTGACATTTTGCTCCGCTCACGACGGTCACCGCGCAACGCAAGAACAGGCCAAAAACTTGCCAAAACGGCCCAAAAACGGGCCAAAACTGGCCATTTTTGGCTGCGCGAGCGAGCGGCGAACAGCGAGCGAAGCGAGAGGCAGCACCGTCCCTGCTATACGAAAGCCCCATCCAGCCCTGTGCCACCCGGGGGGTTCCAGGGTGCTGAGATGGCTGACATTTTGCTCCGCTCACGACGGTCACCGCGCGACGCAAGAACAGCCCAAAAACAGGCCAAAACGGCCCAAAAACGGGCCAAAACTGGCCATTTTTGGCTGCGCGAGCGAGCGGAGAGCGGCGGACAGCGAGCTAAGCGAGAGGCAGCACCGTCCCTGCTATACGAAAGCCCCATCCAGCCCTGTGCCACCCGGGGGGTTCCAGGGTGCTGAGATGGCTGACATTTTGCTCCGCTCACGACGGTCACCGCGCGACGCAAGAACAGCCCAAAAACAGGCCAAAACGGCCCAAAAACGGGCCAAAACTGGCCATTTTTGGCTGCGCGAGCGAGCAGCGAGCGGCGGACAGCGAGCGAAGCGAGAGGCATCACCGTCCCTGCTATACGAAAGCCCCATCCAGCCCTGTGCCACCCGGGGGGTTCCAGGGTGCTGAGATGGCTGACATTTTGCTCCGCTCAAGATGGTCACCGCGCAACGCAAAAACAGGCCAAAAACTGGCCAAAACGGGCCAAAACTGGCCATTTTTGGCTGCGCGAGCGAGCGGCGAGCGGCGGACAGCGAGCGAAGCGAGAGGCAGCACCGTCCCTGCTATACGAAAGCCCCATCCAGCCCTGTGCCACCCGGGGGGTTCCAGGGTGCTGAGATGGCTGACATTTTGCTCCGCTCACGACGGTCACCGCGCGACGCAAGAACAGGCCAAAAACTGGCCAAAACGGCCCAAAAACGGGCCAAAACTGGCCATTTTTGGCTGCGCGAGCGAGCGGCGAGCGGCGGACAACGAGCGAAGCGAGAGGCAGCACCATCCCTGCTATACGAAAGCCCCATCCAGCCCTGTGCCACCCGGGGGGTTCCAGGGTGCTGAGATGGCTGACATTTTGCTCCGCTCACGACGGTCACCGCGCGACGCAAGAACAGCCCAAAAACAGGCCAAAACGGCCCAAAAACGGGACAAAACTGGCCATTTTTGGCTGCGCGAGCGAGCGGCGAGCGGCGGACAGCGAGCTAAGCGAGAGGCAGCACCGTCCCTGCTATACGAAAGCCCCATCCAGCCCTGTGCCACCCGGGGGGTTCCAGGGTGCTGAGATGGCTGACATTTTGCTCCGCTCACGACGGTCACCGCGCGACGCAAGAACAGGCCAAAAACAGGCCAAAACGGCCCAAAAACGGGCCAAAACTGGCCATTTTTGGCTGCGTGAGCGAGCAGCGAGCGGCGGACAGCGAGCGAAGCGAGAGGCATCACCGTCCCTGCTATACGAAAGCCCCATCCAGCCCTGTGCCACCCGGGGGGTTCCAGGGTGCTGAGATGGCTGACATTTTGCTCCGCTCAAGATGGTCACCGCGCAACGCAAAAACAGGCCAAAAACTGGCCAAAACGGGCCAAAACTGGCCATTTTTGGCTGCGCGAGCGAGCGGCGAGCGGCGAACAGCGAGCGAAGCGAGAGGCAGCACCGTCCCTGCTATACGAAAGCCCCATCCAGCCCTGTGCCACCCGGGGGGTTCCAGGGTGCTGAGATGGCTGACATTTTGCTCCGCTCACGACGGTCACCGCGCGACGCAAGAACAGGCCAAAAACTGGCCAAAACGGCCCAAAAACGGGCCAAAACTGGCCATTTTTGGCTGCGCGAGCGAGCGGCGAGCGGCGGACAGCGAGCGAAGCGAGAGGCAGCACCGTCCCTGCTATACGAAAGCCCCATCCAGCCCTGTGCCACCCGGGGGGTTCCAGGGTGCTGAGATGGCTGACATTTTGCTCCGCTCACGACGGTCACCGCGCGACGCAAGAACAGCCCAAAAACAGGCCAAAACGGCCCAAAAACGGGACAAAACTGGCCATTTTTGGCTGCGCGAGCGAGCGGCGAGCGGCGGACAGCGAGCGAAGCGAGAGGCAGCACCGTCCCTGCTATACGAAAGCCCCATCCAGCCCTGTGCCACCCGGGGGGTTCCAGGGTGCTGAGATGGCTGACATTTTGCTCCGCTCACGACGGTCACCGCGCGACGCAAGAACAGCCCAAAAACAGGCCAAAACGGCCCAAAAACGGGCCAAAACTGGCCATTTTTGGCTGCGCGAGCGAGCAGCGAGCGGCGGACAGCGAGCGAAGCGAGA
>NW_027020804.1:45000-47500 GCF_036884655.1 Musa acuminata AAA Group
CGGGCCAAAACTGGCCATTTTTGGCTGCGCGAGCGAGCGGAGAGCGGCGGACAGCGAGCTAAGCGAGAGGCAGCACCGTCCCTGCTATACGAAAGCCCCATCCAGCCCTGTGCCACCCGGGGGGTTCCAGGGTGCTGAGATGGCTGACATTTTGCTCCGCTCACGACGGTCACCGCGCGACGCAAGAACAGCCCAAAAACAGGCCAAAACGGCCCAAAAACGGGCCAAAACTGGCCATTTTTGGCTGCGCGAGCGAGCAGCGAGCGGCGGACAGCGAGCGAAGCGAGAGGCATCACCGTCCCTGCTATACGAAAGCCCCATCCAGCCCTGTGCCACCCGGGGGGTTCCAGGGTGCTGAGATGGCTGACATTTTGCTCCGCTCAAGATGGTCACCGCGCAACGCAAAAACAGGCCAAAAACTGGCCAAAACGGGCCAAAACTGGCCATTTTTGGCTGCGCGAGCGAGCGGCGAGCGGCGGACAGCGAGCGAAGCGAGAGGCAGCACCGTCCCTGCTATACGAAAGCCCCATCCAGCCCTGTGCCACCCGGGGGGTTCCAGGGTGCTGAGATGGCTGACATTTTGCTCCGCTCACGACGGTCACCGCGCGACGCAAGAACAGGCCAAAAACTGGCCAAAACGGCCCAAAAACGGGCCAAAACTGGCCATTTTTGGCTGCGCGAGCGAGCGGCGAGCGGCGGACAACGAGCGAAGCGAGAGGCAGCACCATCCCTGCTATACGAAAGCCCCATCCAGCCCTGTGCCACCCGGGGGGTTCCAGGGTGCTGAGATGGCTGACATTTTGCTCCGCTCACGACGGTCACCGCGCGACGCAAGAACAGCCCAAAAACAGGCCAAAACGGCCCAAAAACGGGACAAAACTGGCCATTTTTGGCTGCGCGAGCGAGCGGCGAGCGGCGGACAGCGAGCTAAGCGAGAGGCAGCACCGTCCCTGCTATACGAAAGCCCCATCCAGCCCTGTGCCACCCGGGGGGTTCCAGGGTGCTGAGATGGCTGACATTTTGCTCCGCTCACGACGGTCACCGCGCGACGCAAGAACAGGCCAAAAACAGGCCAAAACGGCCCAAAAACGGGCCAAAACTGGCCATTTTTGGCTGCGCGAGCGAGCAGCGAGCGGCGGACAGCGAGCGAAGCGAGAGGCATCACCGTCCCTGCTATACGAAAGCCCCATCCAGCCCTGTGCCACCCGGGGGGTTCCAGGGTGCTGAGATGGCTGACATTTTGCTCCGCTCAAGATGGTCACCGCGCAACGCAAAAACAGGCCAAAAACTGGCCAAAACGGGCCAAAACTGGCCATTTTTGGCTGCGCGAGCGAGCGGCGAGCGGCGAACAGCGAGCGAAGCGAGAGGCAGCACCGTCCCTGCTATACGAAAGCCCCATCCAGCCCTGTGCCACCCGGGGGGTTCCAGGGTGCTGAGATGGCTGACATTTTGCTCCGCTCACGACGGTCACCGCGCGACGCAAGAACAGGCCAAAAACTGGCCAAAACGGCCCAAAAACGGGCCAAAACTGGCCATTTTTGGCTGCGCGAGCGAGCGGCGAGCGGCGGACAGCGAGCGAAGCGAGAGGCAGCACCGTCCCTGCTATACGAAAGCCCCATCCAGCCCTGTGCCACCCGGGGGGTTCCAGGGTGCTGAGATGGCTGACATTTTGCTCCGCTCACGACGGTCACCGCGCGACGCAAGAACAGCCCAAAAACAGGCCAAAACGGCCCAAAAACGGGACAAAACTGGCCATTTTTGGCTGCTGCGAGCGAGCGGCGAGCGGCGGACAGCGAGCGAAGCGAGAGGCAGCACCGTCCCTGCTATACGAAAGCCCCATCCAGCCCTGTGCCACCCGGGGGGTTCCAGGGTGCTGAGATGGCTGACATTTTGCTCCGCTCACGACGGTCACCGCGCGACGCAAGAACAGCCCAAAAACAGGCCAAAACGGCCCAAAAACGGGCCAAAACTGGCCATTTTTGGCTGCGCGAGCGAGCAGCGAGCGGCGGACAGCGAGCGAAGCGAGAGGCATCACCGTCCCTGCTATACGAAAGCCCCATCCAGCCCTGTGCCACCCGGGGGGTTCCAGGGTGCTGAGATGGCTGACATTTTGCTCCGCTCAAGATGGTCACCGCGCAACGCAAAAACAGGCCAAAAACTGGCCAAAACGGGCCAAAACTGGCCATTTTTGGCTGCGCGAGCGAGCGGCGAGCGGCGAACAGCGAGCGAAGCGAGAGGCAGCACCGTCCCTGCTATACGAAAGCCCCATCCAGCCCTGTGCCACCCGGGGGGTTCCAGGGTGCTGAGATGGCTGACATTTTGCTCCGCTCACGACGGTCACCGCGCGACGCAAGAACAGGCCAAAAACTGGCCAAAACGGCCCAAAAACGGGCCAAAACTGGCCATTTTTGGCTGCGCGAGCGAGCGGCGAGCGGCGGACAGCGAGCGAAGCGAGAGGCAGCACCGTCCCTGCTATACGAAAGCCCCATCCAGCCCTGTG
>NW_027020804.1:67500-70000 GCF_036884655.1 Musa acuminata AAA Group
AGCGAGCGAAGCGAGAGGCAGCACCGTCCCTGCTATACGAAAGCCCCATCCAGCCCTGTGCCACCCGGGGGGTTCCAGGGTGCTGAGATGGCTGACATTTTGCTCCGCTCACGACGGTCACCGCGCGACGCAAGAACAGGCCAAAAACTGGCCAAAACGGCCCAAAAACGGGCCAAAACTGGCCATTTTTGGCTGCGCGAGCGAGCGGCGAGCGGCGGACAACGAGCGAAGCGAGAGGCAGCACCATCCCTGCTATACGAAAGCCCCATCCAGCCCTGTGCCACCCGGGGGGTTCCAGGGTGCTGAGATGGCTGACATTTTGCTCCGCTCACGACGGTCACCGCGCGACGCAAGAACAGCCCAAAAACAGGCCAAAACGGCCCAAAAACGGGACAAAACTGGCCATTTTTGGCTGCGCGAGCGAGCGGCGAGCGGCGGACAGCGAGCTAAGCGAGAGGCAGCACCGTCCCTGCTATACGAAAGCCCCATCCAGCCCTGTGCCACCCGGGGGGTTCCAGGGTGCTGAGATGGCTGACATTTTGCTCCGCTCACGACGGTCACCGCGCGACGCAAGAACAGGCCAAAAACAGGCCAAAACGGCCCAAAAACGGGCCAAAACTGGCCATTTTTGGCTGCGCGAGCGAGCAGCGAGCGGCGGACAGCGAGCGAAGCGAGAGGCATCACCGTCCCTGCTATACGAAAGCCCCATCCAGCCCTGTGCCACCCGGGGGGTTCCAGGGTGCTGAGATGGCTGACATTTTGCTCCGCTCAAGATGGTCACCGCGCAACGCAAAAACAGGCCAAAAACTGGCCAAAACGGGCCAAAACTGGCCATTTTTGGCTGCGCGAGCGAGCGGCGAGCGGCGAACAGCGAGCGAAGCGAGAGGCAGCACCGTCCCTGCTATACGAAAGCCCCATCCAGCCCTGTGCCACCCGGGGGGTTCCAGGGTGCTGAGATGGCTGACATTTTGCTCCGCTCACGACGGTCACCGCGCGACGCAAGAACAGGCCAAAAACTGGCCAAAACGGCCCAAAAACGGGCCAAAACTGGCCATTTTTGGCTGCGCGAGCGAGCGGCGAGCGGCGGACAGCGAGCGAAGCGAGAGGCAGCACCGTCCCTGCTATACGAAAGCCCCATCCAGCCCTGTGCCACCCGGGGGGTTCCAGGGTGCTGAGATGGCTGACATTTTGCTCCGCTCACGACGGTCACCGCGCGACGCAAGAACAGCCCAAAAACAGGCCAAAACGGCCCAAAAACGGGACAAAACTGGCCATTTTTGGCTGCGCGAGCGAGCGGCGAGCGGCGGACAGCGAGCGAAGCGAGAGGCAGCACCGTCCCTGCTATACGAAAGCCCCATCCAGCCCTGTGCCACCCGGGGGGTTCCAGGGTGCTGAGATGGCTGACATTTTGCTCCGCTCACGACGGTCACCGCGCGACGCAAGAACAGCCCAAAAACAGGCCAAAACGGCCCAAAAACGGGCCAAAACTGGCCATTTTTGGCTGCGCGAGCGAGCAGCGAGCGGCGGACAGCGAGCGAAGCGAGAGGCATCACCGTCCCTGCTATACGAAAGCCCCATCCAGCCCTGTGCCACCCGGGGGGTTCCAGGGTGCTGAGATGGCTGACATTTTGCTCCGCTCAAGATGGTCACCGCGCAACGCAAAAACAGGCCAAAAACTGGCCAAAACGGGCCAAAACTGGCCATTTTTGGCTGCGCGAGCGAGCGGCGAGCGGCGAACAGCGAGCGAAGCGAGAGGCAGCACCGTCCCTGCTATACGAAAGCCCCATCCAGCCCTGTGCCACCCGGGGGGTTCCAGGGTGCTGAGATGGCTGACATTTTGCTCCGCTCACGACGGTCACCGCGCGACGCAAGAACAGGCCAAAAACTGGCCAAAACGGCCCAAAAACGGGCCAAAACTGGCCATTTTTGGCTGCGCGAGCGAGCGGCGAGCGGCGGACAGCGAGCGAAGCGAGAGGCAGCACCGTCCCTGCTATACGAAAGCCCCATCCAGCCCTGTGCCACCCGGGGGGTTCCAGGGTGCTGAGATGGCTGACATTTTGCTCCGCTCACGACGGTCACCGCGCGACGCAAGAACAGGCCAAAAACTGGCCAAAACGGCCCAAAAACGGGACAAAACTGGCCATTTTTGGCTGCGCGAGGGAGCGGCGAGCGGCGGACAGCGAGCGAAGCGAGAGGCAGCACCGTCCCTGCTATACGAAAGCCCCATCCAGCCCTGTGCCACCCGGGGGGTTCCAGGGTGCTGAGATGGCTGACATTTTGCTCCGCTCAAGACGGTCACCGCGCAACGCAAAAACAGGCCAAAAACTGGCCAAAACGGCCCAAAAACGGGCCAAAACTGGCCATTTTTGGCTGGGCAAGCGAGCGGCGAGCGGCGGACAGCGAGCGAAGCGAGAGGCAGCACCTTCCCTGCTATACGAAAGCCCCATCCAGCCCTGTGCCACCCGGGGGGTTCCAGGGTGCTGAGATGGCTGACATTTTG
>NW_027020804.1:100000-107500 GCF_036884655.1 Musa acuminata AAA Group
GCGCGACGCAAGAACAGCCCAAAAACAGGCCAAAACGGCCCAAAAACGGGCCAAAACTGGCCATTTTTGGCTGCGCGAGCGAGCGGAGAGCGGCGGACAGCGAGCTAAGCGAGAGGCAGCACCGTCCCTGCTATACGAAAGCCCCATCCAGCCCTGTGCCACCCGGGGGGTTCCAGGGTGCTGAGATGGCTGACATTTTGCTCCGCTCACGACGGTCACCGCGCGACGCAAGAACAGCCCAAAAACAGGCCAAAACGGCCCAAAAACGGGCCAAAACTGGCCATTTTTGGCTGCGCGAGCGAGCAGCGAGCGGCGGACAGCGAGCGAAGCGAGAGGCATCACCGTCCCTGCTATACGAAAGCCCCATCCAGCCCTGTGCCACCCGGGGGGTTCCAGGGTGCTGAGATGGCTGACATTTTGCTCCGCTCAAGATGGTCACCGCGCAACGCAAAAACAGGCCAAAAACTGGCCAAAACGGGCCAAAACTGGCCATTTTTGGCTGCGCGAGCGAGCGGCGAGCGGCGGACAGCGAGCGAAGCGAGAGGCAGCACCGTCCCTGCTATACGAAAGCCCCATCCAGCCCTGTGCCACCCGGGGGGTTCCAGGGTGCTGAGATGGCTGACATTTTGCTCCGCTCACGACGGTCACCGCGCGACGCAAGAACAGGCCAAAAACTGGCCAAAACGGCCCAAAAACGGGCCAAAACTGGCCATTTTTGGCTGCGCGAGCGAGCGGCGAGCGGCGGACAACGAGCGAAGCGAGAGGCAGCACCATCCCTGCTATACGAAAGCCCCATCCAGCCCTGTGCCACCCGGGGGGTTCCAGGGTGCTGAGATGGCTGACATTTTGCTCCGCTCACGACGGTCACCGCGCGACGCAAGAACAGCCCAAAAACAGGCCAAAACGGCCCAAAAACGGGACAAAACTGGCCATTTTTGGCTGCGCGAGCGAGCGGCGAGCGGCGGACAGCGAGCTAAGCGAGAGGCAGCACCGTCCCTGCTATACGAAAGCCCCATCCAGCCCTGTGCCACCCGGGGGGTTCCAGGGTGCTGAGATGGCTGACATTTTGCTCCGCTCACGACGGTCACCGCGCGACGCAAGAACAGGCCAAAAACAGGCCAAAACGGCCCAAAAACGGGCCAAAACTGGCCATTTTTGGCTGCGCGAGCGAGCAGCGAGCGGCGGACAGCGAGCGAAGCGAGAGGCATCACCGTCCCTGCTATACGAAAGCCCCATCCAGCCCTGTGCCACCCGGGGGGTTCCAGGGTGCTGAGATGGCTGACATTTTGCTCCGCTCAAGATGGTCACCGCGCAACGCAAAAACAGGCCAAAAACTGGCCAAAACGGGCCAAAACTGGCCATTTTTGGCTGCGCGAGCGAGCGGCGAGCGGCGAACAGCGAGCGAAGCGAGAGGCAGCACCGTCCCTGCTATACGAAAGCCCCATCCAGCCCTGTGCCACCCGGGGGGTTCCAGGGTGCTGAGATGGCTGACATTTTGCTCCGCTCACGACGGTCACCGCGCGACGCAAGAACAGGCCAAAAACTGGCCAAAACGGCCCAAAAACGGGCCAAAACTGGCCATTTTTGGCTGCGCGAGCGAGCGGCGAGCGGCGGACAGCGAGCGAAGCGAGAGGCAGCACCGTCCCTGCTATACGAAAGCCCCATCCAGCCCTGTGCCACCCTGTAACGGACAAACTTCTAAACAAGATGTTGGATGTAATGCTTATGTCTGTCCGTTGTCTTTTGGCATGTTCATGCCTTGTACAGAATGTAAAGGGGCGGCCGAAGGCTTAATAGTCCCATTTTAGTTGGGTTGGTGGCCTCTTTAGGCTTGTAAATAAAGGTTGTGTCATGTGGACACGTTCGAGAGCTTTTCGGTCTGTAATGGACCATTTTACCCTTTGTTGTGCCACTATTCAGAGCTTGTAAAGTCTGTTTGTAATTTGCATTGTCTATGAAGTGTTTTTCGGACATGTTTGCTTGTGGATCCCGATTGAGGCGTTCTCTTTAACCCGTTCTCTCTTTTGTTGGTCCTAAGGGACAATGGGAGGCTTCGGGGAGGCTGACCTTTGCGGACGGACGCGCGAGGGTGCCGCACGCCTTAGGCAAAACCAGCTAAGGTCGTGACAATATGGTATCAGAGCGGGACAAGCACTCATAGAAACACTTGACATGCAAACGTGGGGGACCTAGCGTGGCTGCGTTGAGGGCAGTCAGCACACGCGCGACCGTTTTTGGGAAAACGGGCATGGAGATGTAGGGAAAAGAGTCGCTCAGAGGAGCGGGCATCTGAGATTGGCATTCAGAGGAATGGCCAACCCTTCGCGCAAGAGGCACCACGAGAACAGGCAAGCTTGGAAGAATTTGGAGCGCACAAAGGTTGGGATGGCTGAGTTTGAGCTACGGCTCAACGTTGACAACTTTACTTGATGGTGCTCAAGGCAAGCGAGGCGCTTGGCAAAGGACGAGACCATGCAAAGTGGAATGAGTTGCTCAGCGACCGAAAGAGTTGTGCAAAGCTCACAGAGGTGAGGGGAATTGCTAACTCGAAGAATTCGGTACTCATGCATGGGCTTGTATGCGGACGATGGATTGTTCGTGGCCATCCCAAGGCGGTCGAGACTCGTCGCCATGGAGCATTGAAACTTTCTCTTCGACATGCGAAGGATACGTCCGGAGGAGGCTGAAGTGTGCAACGAGTTCAGCATGTTGCTAGGCCTTGAGGGGTGCAGCGGTGGCTGTATTGACGTGGAGGCGCAATCTAGCAAGTGCGTTTGCAAGAGGCAGAACAATGCACAGTTTGTTCAGCAGATCGGAGTAGTCCAAGGGGATGGTGGTCTCCGAAACGAAGAGAGATGTTGCTCCAACGGGACAGTTATCCAGGAGGGATAAGTCTCAGCTCTCCAAAGGGAGAATCATGTGAGATGGACTTCACATGTTGAGGAGGAGTACCTCACAAACAACAACTCCACGAAGCTCGATGGACTGAGCAAGCGGCGAGGAGTCGTCGCATGATCTCGCTTGAGAGAATGCATTGGTGGATGCATTGCGAGATCAAGTGGGGGAGCGACCCAAAGCAACTCAAATGGAGGCACACTTGGAGTCGATATGGAGATCGGACTCAAGGGAGGGCTGACCCGTGGAATGGTGGGCGCGAGGGCCACCATCGACTCAATGCAGAAACGAGGAGCGGAGCAACTTGGGTGTAACTTGGCGAAGTACCCAAGCCGCTTGAAGGGAGCCAGCATAGAAGTTGGAACATGGAGCAGAGGCACAGCGCTTTCCCTAGACAGAGGTCAAGGACATGAACTCTTGCAGAGGCAGGAGTAGAATCATGCTGTTCCCTGGGTCCTTCATTCTGACAGAGCGGACTCATCTTGCATGGTGCCAAAGACGAAGGGAGCTTCGGGGCACATGCACCTTATCTCGGAGGAGCATTCGATGGAGGAACTAAGGCGACTCAATTTGCGGAGGCGAAGTTGAGTTCAGAAGGCCTTAGCACGGGGCAAGAGGATGCAGAGGCGGGTACTCTTGAAGAATATGCCACAGTGTTGTCATTTGAGTTGCTATGAAGGAAGCAGTGTGCAGCGGAGATTGTGCTGGTAGGGGCAGAGGCCCAGGATCCAGGCAATGGTGCACAAATTACAGCGAAGTCGGTGGACTTCGGGAGCTACTAGGCGACGGACTGTCCTAGAGCGGTGCTTCATCTAGGTGTGACCCAAGAGTGGGTGGATGAAGGTCGATTGCCAAAGGAGCGAACAAAATCGAAGGTGGAGGAGACCCTGCGATGTATTGGCAGAGGCCACACATGGAGGGTTCACAATTCGAGTTTATTCCACAAGGATCAGAATGCAATGGAGATGTCACCAGGAGGCGACATGGTGCAGCGGATCGTGGTGGAACAGTTCGTGGCAATGCGACACACACGACATTGTCCCGTGAGGGATGAGATCATATGGAGGTATGATCGGGAGCTACTGGGAGCTCCGCTTTGGTGAACAACACGACGGCAAGAAGGGCTATGGATTCAAGGAGTGAAGGCCATGGTACCGCAGAGGCGGGTCTTCCGGGCGTGCACCGAATTTTGCATCGGATGAAAACCTTGGTCATCAGCATATGGGGGCTGGGTTCCACCAAGGGAAAAGTTCGAATGCAAGTACCAGTGAGTCCCATGAGAGGGACTTGATCATGCAGAGGTATGATCGAAGCAGCTGGAGAGTTGGACTGCTCCAGAGCTCATATTCGCTTAAGGGAGCCCGACAAGTCAGAGGACAAGGTCGAGTAAGCGAACGTTGCTACCAAGGAAGCTAAGGAGAACAGAATCGGTGCAAACCCTACAATGTGATGGCAGAGGCCATGCATGGGAGTTGCAGTCTGTCTTTCCATCGACCAAACAGACTGCTTGGAGAACACAGAGGTGTTGAAGCAGGAGGTCGAAAGGGGCGAGGAAGCGACGATGAGTCCAGAGGGACTTAGCTACCCAAAATCAAGCATCAGTTAGAATGGAGGTGGACTTAGAGGAGTGCCACAGAGACATCTCTACTGATTGTGAAGGAAAGGGATACAGAGGCGAGGCGACGGATAGTAGGGCCATGGGCATGGCAGCGCCATGGTACCGCAGAGGCGGGACTTCCGTGCAAGTCATTGATCCCTTGCTCTCACGGAGGGAGAGCGCTTGGTCGTGAAAGGGGCCGAGGAGGTGGAGCATGCAGAGGCAATCTCCAAGTACCGAGACAAGGCTGAAGGGCAGAGGCCAAGAAACTTCGTAAGACCGGTGTCAACAAGTTTCTCATCAAGATAGCCGTAAGTGAAGGACTTCGGGTCATGCAAGAGTGCACGACCAAGGAACGAAGCAGGCAGTACGTGGTGCTGTACCTTTGCTACTCAGTGGAGTAGGCGGCAGGGTTGATGGAGAAGACGGTACAATCCCAGAGGCGACCTCATCTATCAGAGAATTACTCCAAGTTGGGGTGAAAACTTCCTGCATTCCAGAAGTTCAATGGCATTGAGAAGGTGAATCACAGTAGCTAACTCAACGCAAGGAGTGCAAACACTTCAAGTGCTTCAGAAGTGTGAGCAAAGAGCAGGCGAAGGCCAGTAACCAGCTCGATGCATGAAGTACAACCTCGAGGAGGCGGGCGAAGTCAAGTAACCTTTGCCTTCTCAACTCTTAAGAGAATGGGCGAAACCGAGTACCCCAGTTCTCTTATCTATCCAGCAGAGGAGCTCTGCACAAGTTCAAAGACCCTTCGAAGATAATGGAAGACAATAGTTGTCAAAATCCTCACCAACGGTGATCAGTGCTACTGAGAGTAGATTGTCCGCTTCATTTCCCAACGAAATGCCAATCGAAAGCGGAAGTGATGCGAACCTACTTGGATGTGACAACTAACTGAAAGAAGAGTCAATGAGCAGATTTTGTGGAGGAAGGACCCAAAACTTCAGAAGTTTGCGAGGCGATGCTCGTTAAAGCTCCAACAAGCATCCACCCAGTTCAAGCAGCATGTGAAAATTTTGAGAAACTGGCGCAGTAAGAATGGTCTTTTCCTTCATTTGGTGGATCCGCAGGAATCAACGAGGATCAATACAACTCAGCCAACCCCACACCAGAGTCAGAGTCATTGGCGAGTTGAAGCAGCATGGCGGATCAAAGGTTCGACTACTCAGAAACAGCAGCGGAGAGCAGCTGGGAGCCAGGAGGCGCATTGCAGCTGGAGCGGAAGATTGAAGACTCAGCAAAGGCGAAGAGTTGCAGTGTTCACAAAGGCTTCGACGAGGACGTCGAAGGGATAAGTGGGGGAGAATGTAACGGACAAACTTCTAAACAAGATGTTGGATGTAATGCTTATGTCTGTCCGTTGTCTTTTGGCATGTTCATGCCTTGTACAGAATGTAAAGGGGCGGCCGAAGGCTTAATAGTCCCATTTTAGTTGGGTTGGTGGCCTCTTTAGGCTTGTAAATAAAGGTTGTGTCATGTGGACACGTTCGAGAGCTTTTCGGTCTGTAATGGACCATTTTACCCTTTGTTGTGCCACTATTCAGAGCTTGTAAAGTCTGTTTGTAATTTGCATTGTCTATGAAGTGTTTTTCGGACATGTTTGCTTGTGGATCCCGATTGAGGCGTTCTCTTTAACCCGTTCTCTCTTTTGTTGGTCCTAAGGGACAATGGGAGGCTTCGGGGAGGCTGACCTTTGCGGACGGACGCGCGAGGGTGCCGCACGCCTTAGGCAAAACCAGCTAAGGTCGTGACAACCCGGGGGGTTCCAGGGTGCTGAGATGGCTGACATTTTGCTCCGCTCACGACGGTCACCGCGCGACGCAAGAACAGCCCAAAAACAGGCCAAAACGGCCCAAAAACGGGACAAAACTGGCCATTTTTGGCTGCGCGAGCGAGCGGCGAGCGGCGGACAGCGAGCGAAGCGAGAGGCAGCACCGTCCCTGCTATACGAAAGCCCCATCCAGCCCTGTGCCACCCGGGGGGTTCCAGGGTGCTGAGATGGCTGACATTTTGCTCCGCTCACGACGGTCACCGCGCGACGCAAGAACAGCCCAAAAACAGGCCAAAACGGCCCAAAAACGGGCCAAAACTGGCCATTTTTGGCTGCGCGAGCGAGCAGCGAGCGGCGGACAGCGAGCGAAGCGAGAGGCATCACCGTCCCTGCTATACGAAAGCCCCATCCAGCCCTGTGCCACCCGGGGGGTTCCAGGGTGCTGAGATGGCTGACATTTTGCTCCGCTCAAGATGGTCACCGCGCAACGCAAAAACAGGCCAAAAACTGGCCAAAACGGGCCAAAACTGGCCATTTTTGGCTGCGCGAGCGAGCGGCGAGCGGCGAACAGCGAGCGAAGCGAGAGGCAGCACCGTCCCTGCTATACGAAAGCCCCATCCAGCCCTGTGCCACCCGGGGGGTTCCAGGGTGCTGAGATGGCTGACATTTTGCTCCGCTCACGACGGTCACCGCGCGACGCAAGAACAGGCCAAAAACTGGCCAAAACGGCCCAAAAACGGGCCAAAACTGGCCATTTTTGGCTGCGCGAGCGAGCGGCGAGCGGCGGACAGCGAGCGAAGCGAGAGGCAGCACCGTCCCTGCTATACGAAAGCCCCATCCAGCCCTGTGCCACCCGGGGGGTTCCAGGGTGCTGAGATGGCTGACATTTTGCTCCGCTCACGACGGTCACCGCGCGACGCAAGAACAGGCCAAAAACTGGCCAAAACGGCCCAAAAACGGGACAAAACTGGCCATTTTTGGCTGCGCGAGGGAGCGGCGAGCGGCGGACAGCGAGCGAAGCGAGAGGCAGCACCGTCCCTGCTATACGAAAGCCCCATCCAGCCCTGTGCCACCCGGGGGGTTCCAGGGTGCTGAGATGGCTGACATTTTGCTCCGCTCAAGACGGTCACCGCGCAACGCAAAAACAGGCCAAAAACTGGCCAAAACGGCCCAAAAACGGGCCAAAACTGGCCATTTTTGGCTGGGCAAGCGAGCGGCGAGCGGCGGACAG
>NW_027020804.1:137500-140000 GCF_036884655.1 Musa acuminata AAA Group
AAAGCCCCATCCAGCCCTGTGCCACCCGGGGGGTTCCAGGGTGCTGAGACTGGCTGACATTTTGCTCCGCTCACGACGGTCACCGCGAGACGCAAGAACAGCCCAAAAACATGCCAAAACGGCCCAAAAACTGGCCCAAAACTGGCCATTTTTGGTGCTGCGCGAGCGAGCGAGAGCGGCGGACAGCGAGCTAAGCGAGGAGGCAGCACCGTCCCTGCTATACGAAAGCCCCATCAGCCCTGTGCCACCCGGGGGGTTCCAGGGTGCTGAGATGGCTGACATTTTGCTCCGGCTCACGACGGTCACCGCGCGACGCAAGAACAGCCCAAAAACAGGCCAAAACGGCCCAAAAACGGGCCAAAACTGGCCATTTTTGGCTGCGCGCGAGCGCGAGCAGCGAGCGGCGGACAGCGAGCGAAGCGAGAGGCATCACCGTCCCCTGCTATACGAAAGCCCCATCCAGCCCTGTGCCACCCGGGGGGTTCCAGGGTGCTGAGATGGCTGACATTTTGCTCCGCTCAAGATGGTCACCGCGCAACGCAAAAAACAGGCCAAAAACTGGCCAAAACGGGCCAAAACTGGCCATTTTTGGCTGCGCGAGAGCGAGCGGCGAGCGGCGGACAGCCGAGCGGAAGCGAGAGGCAGCACCGTCCCTGCTATACGAAAGCCCCATCCAGCCCTGTGCCACCCGGGGGGGTTCCAGGGTGCTGAGATGGCTGACATTTTGCTCCGCTCACGACGGTCACCGCGCGACGCAAGAACAGGCCAAAAACTGCCAAAACGGCCCAAAAACGGGCCAAAACTGGCCATTTTTGGCTGCCGCGAGCGAGCGGCGAGCGAGCGGCGGACAACGAGCGAAGCGAGAGGCAGCACCATCCCTGCTATACGAAAGCCCCATCCAGCCCTGTGCCACCCGGGGGTTCCAGGGTGCTGAGATGGCTGACATTTTGCTCCGCTCACGACGGTCACCGCGCGACGCAAGAACAGCCCAAAAAACAGGCCAAAACGGCCCAAAAACGGGACAAAACTGGCCATTTTTGGCTGCGCGATGCGAGCGGCGAGCGGCGGACAGCGAGCTAAGCGAGAGGCAGCACCGTCCCTGCTATACGAAAGCCCCATCCAGCCCTGTGCCACCCGGGGGGTTCCAGGGTGCTGAGATGGCTGACATTTTGCTCCGCTCACGACGGTCACCGCGCGACGCAAGAACAGGCCAAAAACAGCCAAAACGGCCCAAAAACGGGCCAAAACTGGCCATTTTTGGCTGCGCGAGCGCAGCAGCGAGCGGCGGACAGCGAGCGAAGCGAGAGGCATCACCGTCCCTGCTATACGAAAGCCCCATCCAGCCTGTGCCACCCGGGGGGTTCCAGGGTGCTGAGATGGCTGACATTTTGCTCCGCTCAAGATGGTCACCGCGCAACGCAAAAACAGGCCAAAAACTGGCCAAAACGGGCCAAAACTGGCCATTTTTGGCTGCGGCGATGCGAGCGGCGAGCGGCGAACAGCGAGCGAAGCGAGAGGCAGCACCGTCCCTGCTATACGAAAGCCCCATCCAGCCCTGTGCCACCCGGGGGGTTCCAGGGTGCTGAGATGGCTGACATTTTGCTCCGCTCACGACGGTCACCGCGCGACGCAAGAACAGGCCAAAAACTGGCCAAAACGGCCCAAAAACGGGCCAAAACTGGCCATTTTTGGCTGCGCGAGCGAGCGGCGAGCGGCGGACAGCGAGCGAAGCGAGAGGCAGCACCGTCCCTGCTATACGAAAGCCCCATCCAGCCCTGTGCCACCCGGGGGGTTCCAGGGTGCTGAGATGGCTGACATTTTGCTCCGCTCACGACGGTCACCGCGCGACGCAAGAACAGCCCAAAAACAGGCCAAAACGGCCCAAAAACGGGACAAAACTGGCCATTTTTGGCTGCGCGAGCGAGCGGCGAGCGGCGGACAGCGAGCGAAGCGAGAGGCAGCACCGTCCCTGCTATACGAAAGCCCCATCCAGCCCTGTGCCACCCGGGGGGTTCCAGGGTGCTGAGATGGCTGACATTTTGCTCCGCTCACGACGGTCACCGCGCGACGCAAGAACAGCCCAAAAACAGGCCAAAACGGCCCAAAAACGGGCCAAAACTGGCCATTTTTGGCTGCGCGAGCGAGCAGCGAGCGGCGGACAGCGAGCGAAGCGAGAGGCATCACCGTCCCTGCTATACGAAAGCCCCATCCAGCCCTGTGCCACCCGGGGGGTTCCAGGGTGCTGAGATGGCTGACATTTTGCTCCGCTCAAGATGGTCACCGCGCAACGCAAAAACAGGCCAAAAACTGGCCAAAACGGGCCAAAACTGGCCATTTTTGGCTGCGCGAGCGAGCGGCGAGCGGCGAACAGCGAGCGAAGCGAGAGGCAGCACCGTCCCTGCTATACGAAAGCCCCATCCAGCCCTGTGCCACCCGGGGGGTTCCAGGGTGCTGAGATGGCTGACATTTTGCTCCGCTCACGACGGTCACCGCGCGACGC
>NW_027020805.1:0-12500 GCF_036884655.1 Musa acuminata AAA Group
GATTAGATATAGAATCAAAAAAGTTAATTGATCATTACATAGAATTCAATTAAGATAATGTATGAAAGTAGAATTCCTTGTATTCTCATTTGAGAATGGAAGGAAGGATTTTTGATTTGGGAGAGTTCAAAAAAAAGAAGGATTTTTGACTTGCTTTTTCATTTTTCCCTTATAAAAATAACTCAATCAAAATAAAATTATCTAATCTACAAGAACGAAATGTTTGTTATGTTTAATATCTTTAGCTTAATCTGTATCTGTCTTAATTCTGTCCTTTATTCGAATAGTTTTTCTTTGCCAAATTGCCTGAAGCTTATGCCGTTTTCAATCCAATCGTAGATGTGATGCTGTCATACCTGTTCTCTTTTTCTCTTAGCCTTTGTTTGGCAAGCTGCTGTAAGTTTTCGATAAAATCCTTAATACTTTGCCAAATCCATTCATGATTTATTCGACAAAAAAAATTATAAAAATGGATAAGATCGGCTAAGTCTTACATTAGAATTATAAACCCTCGATTAAAAAATGGAAATTCTTGTATATTGAGTAACCGCGGAGATGAATTTTGATCAGTTTATTTACTCGTTCTGACCTTTCAGTGAGTAAGGAGTTTATTAGGTCTAGGTCCCCTACAATACCTAATTGTCGATATGACAAGAAAATTTTTGTGAGGAAGGAATAAAAATCTTATTACAAAGAAATTCGTAAAAGTGACTTTCTTTTTCTTTTCAAATCAAAAAACTCCATTTTGGGGGTATGATGTCAAATCAAACAAAATAGTATATGTGGTAAAAAGAAAAAATAGGTAATCTATTCCCTTTTTCTAAAATGATCTTATCTTGGAGATTGTGTAATGCTTACTCTCAAACTCTTTGTTTACACAGTAGTGATATTCTTTGTTTCTCTCTTCATCTTCGGATTCTTATCTAATGATCCGGGACGTAATCCTGGACGTGAGGAATAAAAAAAAATTGAGTTTTCTTTGTTTTTCTAATTTTTTCTTATTATTTTATCTATTCCATATATTCACTTTACCTATAAAAAAATAAAGGAATCGAAATTCCTTCGAAATCGAAAGTATCAAGTAATCAGAGCGGGCGGAGAGAGAGGGATTCGAACCCTCGGTACGAATAACTCGTACAACGGATTAGCAATCCGCCGCTTTAGTCCACTCAGCCATCTCTCCCAATTTAAATAAAATTGAAATTTCAATAAAATTTCAAATGAAATTGAAATTAACTATTTCAATTTAAATTGAAATTAAATAAAAAAAGAAAAGAAAATAATAAAAAGAAAAAATTTTTAATTTTAAGATATTAATTATTAAGTTTAAGAAAGACATTAATATAATATTTTTTATTAAGAAAGATATTAAACATTATAATTTAAGAAAGATATTAAACATTATAATTATAACATTATCATTAGAAATATGAAACATTCTATTAAAATTTCTAATTATAGAATAGATTTCATTACAGATGAAATAAAAAAAAAATAAAAAGTGAATAATTAAAAATTAAAATTATTAATAAATTCTAATCTAAATTTAAAGGTTAAAGGAATTGAAATTTTATTTTCAATTAAAGTAAAGAAAAAACAAATTAAAGGTTTTTTTTATGTAATAAAAAATTTCTTAAATATTATAATATTAAATATTATAATATTATATTATAAGTAATTTTATAAGTAATTGTATATTATAAGTAATTATATAATTAAGTAATTAATAATATTATATTATAATAATATTATATTATAAGTAATTATATAATTAAGTAATTATATAATTATAATTATATAATTATATTTATATAAGTTAAGTTAATTTTAATAATTTAAGTAATGTAATTATATAAGTAATTATATAATTATATTTATATTTAAGTTAATTTACATTTACGTAATTTAATTTAAGTTTCATTTAAGTAAGTTAAGAGTAAGTCAAGAACGAATTTGATCAAGAATTCCATTTAGATAAGATTCGAAACAGGTATCTCCAATAGAAAGAAAACCTTACTTCTTTAATTTGTACGAAAGGTTTATTCTCCCGGCCTGGTCCTAGTTAAGTACTGGCCGGGCCAGTACCTCTTTTTTTGTCAGCTTCATGACCCCTTCAGACAGACTGAGAATGCCAGCAATCCAGCAAAGGAAAAGTATAAGTATAACTTTATACTGTTTTTTAAATTTATATATGTTATTTAGAAAAGCTTTGTGCTCTTCGCCTTTTAAGTCCCTGGCTGGCGGGACTAAATATGTGTCAACGTTATAATTTTAATGCTATCTTGATTGCGTCTCACTCCTTGTTCGACAAATAGTCCATTCATATACAATAATGTATATGTAGCGGGTATAGTTTAGTGGTAAAAGTGTGATTCGTTCTATTAACAACTTAAAAAGTTAAGGGGTCTCTCGGTTTTTTTGCATACTCCGATCAAAACTTTATTCTTAAAAGGGTTTAATCCTTTACCTCTCAATAGCATATTTGAGGAAGAACATACATTCTCACGATTTGTATCCAAAGTCCAATTAGAAATTCTATTTTCGAAATTGAATAAGAAAATTGGATTATGTATATGGAGTCGTGAAACATAATTTTTTTTGAATTGGATCAATTCTTCCAATCGAATGAGTATGAATAAAGGATCTATGGATGAAGATACAAAAGTTTATTTCCAATCGTAACTAGATCTTAAATTTTGGTGTTGTAAAAGGGAAATTGAAGCCAAACAAGCTAGAAAAGGGTGGTTTTGGTTTACTAGAACCATCAGCATATTGTTTTCAGCTCGGTGGAAACCAAATTCTTTTCCTCGGGATCCTGCGAGTGGAAATAGGGAACGAAGTAACTAGACTAGACGGATTTGGTATAATCCCTCTCCTCTAGAGGGATCATCTAGTAAGCGAGTAGTTTGGGATACATTCAGACAGAAAGGCTGACATAGATGTTATGGATCTAATTTTCTCTAGGAATACATCAATCTTCCATAAAGGAGCCGAATGAAATCAAAATTTCACGTTCGGTTTTGAATTAGAGACGTTAAAAGTGATCAAGCAACGTCGACTATAACCCCTAGCCTTCCAAGCTAACGATGCGGGTTCGATTCCCGCTACCCGCTCCATATTTCTTATTATGTATTATACATCTTATTATGTTATGTATTATACATCTTATTATGTATTATACATACATGCACCATCAATTTAGATATGCATTCTTTTTTATTCCCTAAAATATTTTCCGTGTAATTTGATTTTTATCCGAACAAAAGAAAGTAAGAATACAAAAAAATAAAATAGGAATGAAAAGCGTCCATTGTCTAATGGATAGGACAGAGGTCTTCTAAACCTTTGGTATAGGTTCAAATCCTATTGGACGCAATTTATTTCCATCTATTTTTAAAATGGCTATACTTTTTAAAATGGCTATACTAAGAAACCCTTTTGAATCATTCGAATCAGAACTATTTCTCAATGATTACTCTTGTACTAAGAATAGAATATACCAAGAATAGAATAAAAGTAAGAAATTTATGTTTGTTCCTGAAGTAAAACAGTTCGATCTGTTCTTGAATAGCTTCCTTCAAAAGAAATTCTACTTCCTCGGTGAATGTCTTGGTAGAAGATATAATTTCTTGAAATTTAGGTTTATTGTTTTTTAAGTAGCTACGTAACTGACTGAGAAATTTCTTTACCTGTCCAATTTCTAGCGGATCAAGATATCCATTCGCTCCGGTATAAATAGTAGCTATCTGTTCTTCCACTGCGAGAGGGTCTGATTGGGATTGTTTAAGCAACTCGCGTAATCGTTGACCTCTTGCCAATTGATTCTGAGTAGCTTTATCGAGATCAGAAGCGAATTGTGCAAAGGCTTCTAACTCTGTGAATTGCGCTAGTTCCAATTTTGATTTGCCGGCTACTTGTTTCATGGCTTTAATTTGAGCTGCGGATCCTACTCTGGAAACGGAAATACCCACATTAATAGCAGGTCGGATTCCAGCATTGATAGATCGGCAGATAAGAATATTTGTCCATCTGTAATGGAAATTACATTAGTAGGAATATAAGCTGAAACGTCTCCAGATTGAGTCTCAACTATCGGTAAAGCGGTCATACTTCCTTCACCTAAACTAGAATTTGATTTAGCGGCTCTTTCCAAAAGTCGTGAATGCAAATAAAAAACATCTCCTGGATAAGCTTCACGACCGGGAGGTCTTCTTAATAGAAGAGACATTTGGCGATAAGCTTGTGCCTGTTTGGAGAGATCATCATAAATTATTAAAGTATGTTGTCCACGATACATAAAAAACTCAGCCAGAGCCGCTCCCGTATAAGGAGCGAGGTATTGTAATGTAGCAGGTGAATCCGCCGTTTCGGCTACCACAATAGTATATTCCATCGCCCCCTTTTCCGGAAAGTAGTCACTACCTGAGCCACAGAAGATGCTTTTTGACCAATAGCTACATAAACACATATTACATTTTGACCTTTTTGATTGAGAATCGTATCTGTGGCTACGGCTGTTTTGCCGGTCTGTCTGTCCCCAATAATTAATTCTCGCTGACCGCGTCCTATAGGGATCATCGAATCAATGGCAATAAGCCCCGTTTGAAGAGGCTCATATACAGAACGTCTAGAAATAATACCTGGGGCAGGAGATTCAATTAACCGAGATTCAGAAGCTGAAATTTCACCTCTCCCATCAATAGGTTTAGCCAGAGCATTTATAACACGACCCAAATAACCCTCACTCACAGGTATCTGAGCAATTCGTCCTGTTGCTTTTACGGAACTTCCCTCTTGTATCATCAAACCATCACCCATTAATACAACGCCAACATTATTTGATTCCAAATTCAGAGCAATGCCTATTGTACCCTCTTGAACTCTACTAATTCACCTGCCATTACTTCATCAAGACCATGAACACGAGCAATTCCGTCGCCTACTTGAAGTACGGTACCGGTATTCACAATCTTTATTTCTCTACTATATTGTTCAATACGCTCACGAATAATATTACTAATTTCGTCGGCTCGAAGGGTTACCATTAGTGTTTCTTTATTCTTTTTAGGAAGGAAAAGATAAAAATAATGCCTAAACTATAACTAAAAAAAGAAGGGCTAATCAGTTATTTCTTGCATGGCCCCGAGAATGCCAATATTAGCACGGATCGTACGGAAATGTAACTCGCTATTCAAGCAACTATTCAGAGTTCCTAGAGCTCCTTGTAAGGCTTGTTGGAAAACTCGTTGTCGGACCTGATTAATCGCTCTTTGTTGTTCAAACTGAAGGGTTTCATTTTGTAATTTTCTAATTGTTCCAAACTATTACTAGTGGCATTAATCAAATTTTGTTTTTCTCGTTCTATTTCAGAGTATCCATTCATTCGATACTCATCTGCTTCCATTTCCACTTTACGTAAGCGAGCCCGGGCTCTTTCGAGCTGCTCAATGGCCCCTTTACGTAATTCTTCCGAATTTCGAATAGTATTCAAAATCCTCTGTTTTCGATTATCTAATAAATCATTTAATGAAAGTAGATTATCTTATCATTAATTTCAAACTTCCATGATCTCTTCCCGAACCAAACATGAATCTTTCGATTCATTTGGCTCTCACGCTCAATTATTTATTTTATTTATGGTGTGGGTATTCCCATATCTTTTTTAATGTTTTATTTATGGTGTGGGTATTCCCATATCTTTTTTAATGTAATGAGCCTACCTCTCTTTTCTGTTTGTATTCAAAGATGTCAAAACTGATACAAGACCAGAATATCAGGAGGACTCTTCCGACTAGACCAGACAAAAATCTAGAATTGTCAGCAAGTTGTTTCTTTATTTGTATTTTATTTATATTTGTTTTGTATTTTATTTATCATTTTCATTTTAGAATTCTATTTCATTTTTCATTTTAAAAAAATGAAAATAATAATTATTATATTTTTTATTTGTTTCTTCAAGTCCAAAAATTCCTCTTTTTTTATACATAGGTCGTCATTTCGGCATTAGATAAAAAAAGCAAAGTGCTCATTTTTCTAGTAAATGGTTCAAATTCTTTTATCGATATGAGTGTTCTATATCAAATCAAATAAATTACCAACTATTTTTTTTTAACCATTTCGTTACTAACGTAGTGGTAGAAGTGGTAGAAAGAGTACCATGTTTTACCTGGACTTTAAACAATTTAGCTTTAACCATGTTAATGGTCTCACATTATTGGTTGATAGAGAATCAAAGTGGATTTACCAATAAGTCACGAAATGCTATGGTTCTTACATATGATTTCTTAATTTATTCAGAAGTAATTCGTCGAGATCGTGCACCTTTTTCCTATTTCTCCTATAAATACCATAAATAAAGTGCAGCTGGATGGATCCAACCTATTCTTGAAATACACAACTCGCACACACTCCCTTTCCAAAATAAATCAATACACCAAGCACTACACTTAGATTTATTGGATTTGTTGCTAAAATATCGGTATTAAACCCGAAACTCCCGGCGGATGGCCAGTGACCCAAGGAAACGAAAGAATCGATTACATTTTTCATATGCTCCCCTCTCTTATGGATAGGACTAACAAAGAACAGAGTTCTTTTTGTATCACTTCACTCGCCTTTTTTTGATCGATTTCTTTTTATTAATTTCATTTCCACTTTATTTAATGGCAATAGATTAATCATTTGTTTGAAATTTATTATTTTTTAAGTTTTCAAGAAGTTTCCAATAAGATACTTTACTTAGGTCTTAGATCTCATATCAATTGATAACTATTTCGTTTGTTGAAACGCTTCGAACAATGAAAGTAAAAAAGTTTTCTATTGTACTAAGCTAAGGACAGAAAGGAAGAAAGCAAGCGAATCTGGTAATTCCTCATCCTCAAATCAGCCCTTCCTGGCGTATTGTCTCAACAAATAAGTAATTTATAAGTAAAGTGTAAATATAATTCGAAGAAGCAAAGGGCAATTCCAAGTTAAAGTTAATAAAATAAGAAAAAAGTATGTAAGGTACTTTTTTCTATTTATTTCTAGGATTAAACAAAAGGATTCGCAAATAAAAGCGCTAACGCCACGACCAGTCCGTAAATTGTTAAAGCTTCCATAAAAGCTAGACTAAGCAATAAAGTACCTCGTATTTTACCCTCTGCTTCTGGTTGTCTCGCAATACCTTCTACAGCTTGGCCTGCAGCAGTACCTTGACCAACTCCAGGTCCAATAGAAGCAAGCCCCACGGCCAATCCAGCAGCAATAACGGAAGCGGCAGAAATCAGTGGATTCATGGTAAGTTCCTCGCACAAAAAAAAAGAAATGGTTAATGATACAATCAACCAATGAATTATTACTCATTTTATCATTAAGATCCAGCGGTCCGAAGTAACTAAAAACTCCGAATTGAAATGATAATATTACTAAATTACTGAACTGAATCGTCACAACTATCTCGTTTTTACCCATAATGGAGTTTTTGTAAATCCATATGCATACAGTTCTAACTATTGTATTTCTTTGTTTCGAACCACTCTTTCATTTAATTCTTCGTTCTTTACTACACCATTCTTGAGTTCATCTCTTTGTTCATTCAATCCACAATCACAGACAAAATAGAAGGACTGATATTGAAATCCGTCTAAATGGAGTGTGACTAAATGCAGTGTGAGCTGCAATCAATATCAATCAAATTAATACCAATACAAATCAATATCAATATATCAATATGTAGTAATATAAAAGTATGTAGTAGTACCAATATCAATATATAGTAATAATTAATACTAATAATTATCGATAATATAATTATAAATGATTATATTAACTAATACTTAATTGATACTTAGATATTTTACATATGAATATTAATACTTATATTAATATTAACTATTAAACTAATTATTAATGTTAACTAATACTTATTTTATTACTTATATTTATTTACTTATATTTATTTATTTATTTATTATTATTTATTATTATATTTATTATATTATTATTATATTAATATTATTATTATATTATATTATCATTATAGGATTATATTATGTATAGGATTATATTTTATATTATGTATAGGATTATATTATGATTACAGAGTAGAAGTTATGATTATAAAAATAGTAATAGTATGTAATTAAGTAATAGCATGTAATTAAGTAATAGCATGTAATTATGTAATATAGTGATGTTATATAGGATGATAGGGATAGCCTTATATAACTAATGAATATCTAATGTCATTCTAATATGACATATATATTTGTTTCTTCCATAACGTAAACCACCCGCATTTTTTTTAGATTAAATCGGATTCTAGAATCATTCCTAGAAACATAGACGGGGTCCGAGCTTATAGACATTACATACATCTAGTATAACCTCCCCAACCCTTCTTTTTTTTTTTACAATTCTGTAATACCGTCCATCTTTTCTCCTAAAACTCTAAGTCATATAGTAATACGTTATTATGTTCCCCAACCAATTGGATTATCTTGAACCACGCATGAATTGGGATAAACTTACTTAATAATAATAATAAAAAATAATAATAAAAAGACTATTTTGAAAGCTAGTCAATGATGACCCTCCATGGATTCACCTATATAAGCCGCAGCTAACGTTGCAAAAATAAGAGCTTGAATACCACTTGTAAATAATCCAAGAAACATGACAGGTATAGGAACTACTGAAGGGACTAAAGAAACAAGAACGACAACTACTAATTCATCAGCCAATATATTCCCGAAAAGTCGAAAACTAAGAGATAAGGGTTTTGTGAAATCTTCTAGGATGTTAATTGGTAAAAGTATTGGAGTTGGTTGAATGTATTTCCCAAAATAACCCAATCCTTTTTTGCTAAGACCCGCATAAAAATATGCGACTGACGTGAGTAAAGCTAAAGCAACAGTAGTATTTATATCATTCGTGGGCGCAGCTAACTCCCCATGAGGTAACTGTATAATTTTCCAAGGTAAAAGAGCACCTGACCAGTTAGAAACAAAAATAAATAGGAACATAGTTCCAATAAAGGGAACCCAAGGACCATATTCTTCTCCAATCTGGGTTTTGCTCAAGTCTCGAATAAATTCAAGGACATATTCGAAGAAATTCTGACCGCCGGTCGGAATGGTTTGTGGATTCCGAACAGCTAGGATCACCGAACCTAATAAGATAGCAATTACTACCCAAGAAGTGATAAGTACTTGGGCATGGACTTGTAAACCTCCTATTTGCCAATAGAAATGTTGGCCTACTTCTACACCCGATATATCGTATAACCCCTTGAGTGTTTTAATGGAACATGGTATAACATTCATATGGTCCTCTAACAAAAATTGAACTTCAAAAAATAAATTATTTTGATTCAACCATCTCTTTCTCAACTCACCAACTTGAATCACTAATTGTATTCATCAATCGTATATTTAGGATATCAAGAAATTACATAGGATACCAAGAAATCACATAACATCATAACATATTATCAATATGCCCACATTTCCATTTTGTTTTTTCTTTTTTTAATTCAAGAATAGTAACCGATCCAATAAATCTATAAAATCCCCAAATAATTAACTAATTATTCTTAATCATAATCAACGATTTCTTATATAGCTACAACGGCCCTCACAAATTGCGGATACTAATTTGTTAAGAACCAATCGGATTGAAGCTATAGCGTCATCATTGGCTGGGATCGAAATATCTGCGAGATCGGGGTCACAATTTGTATCGATTAAACAAATCGTCGGAATCCCTAAAATTACACATTCTCGAAGAGCCATATATTCTTCTTGCTGATCAACGATGATCACAATATCAGGCAATCCCGTCATATATTTGATACCGCCGAGATATGTTTGCAAGGCAGATAATTTTCTCTTCAACATTGCGGCATCTCTTTTGGGAAGACGGTTGAGTTTCCCCATCTTTTGTTCTGCTCTTAAATCCCTGAACTTTTGAAGTCTCGTTTCCGTAGTAGACCAATTCGTTAACATACCACCGAGCCATTTTTTATTAACATAATGACACCGGGCCCTTATTGCAGCTGATGCTACTGAATCCGCTGCTTTATTTTTGGTACCAACAATTAAGAAGTTTTTTCCCCTACTTGCTGCATCAAAAACTAAATCACAGGCTTCTGATAAAAAACGAGCCGTTCTAGTGAGATTTGTAATATGAATACCTTTACGCTTTGCAGAGATGTAAGGGGCCATTCTAGGATTCCATTTCTTAGTACCATGACCAAAATGAACTCCGGCCTCCATCATCTCTTCCAAATTGATGTTCCAATATCTTCTTGTCATTTTTCCCCACACTTCCTTTTTGTTTTTTCTTTTTTATTTTTTTAACAAAGAGACGAGGTACTTTGAAATAAATAATTGTTCCGATGGAACCTTCTACCGGGAATTAACCGTTGATACACGGTACAAACCATTAATGTCTTTTAATTACTTATTTTTTTTTTACCAAATCAATACTCGGACCAGATAGTTAAGTTAAAAGACAGATAGTTAAAAGTGAAAAGATAGTTAAAGTAAAAGAATCTGCTCTTAGGAATCATGAAATCGCGTAAACGATTGTTCTGATGTCTCATGGAAATGGGACGTAAGAACAAAATAATTCTCTATGGTGTAACAAAATATCTCTCATTTCCAAATCGAATAGATTCTTTCTTTTGATTTCCAAATAAATGTTCTTGTCTTGCCTTGAACGGTGCACTAATTTTTTGAATCCGGTACCAACGGGTATAATCCCACCCAGAACAACGTTCTCTTTCAGGCCTTTCAACCAATCAATACGACCTCGTAGAGCAGCTTTTGCTAAAACTCGAGCGGTTTCTTGAAAACTTGCTTCGGATATGAAACTTTGAGTATTCAAAGATGCCCTCGTTATTCCCAATAGGATTGCCCGATAAGAGATCGCTTCGTCCAAAGCGCGCCCCGCTCGTTCCGCTCGCAACAATCCGATTAATTCCCCAGGTGAAAAAACATTAGACATTCCATCTTCTGAAACCAACACTTTTGATGTTACTTGACGTACAATAATCTCTATATGTCTATTATGGATCTGTACCCCCTGGGATCGATAAACCTTTTGGATTTTATTAACCAAAGAGATACGACTTTGAACTATGGTTAGCTCCGCTTGAATCAAGAATCCCCAGGGGATTCCAAGAATTTTTGGTATACCTTCGTTCCAACCTTCAACTCTCCTTTCGAGGTTCATCGATATTGAATCAATAGAACGTACTTCTAAGATTTGTTCCACTTTTGGAAGACCTTGCGTTATGTCACCAGATCTCGATTTTTCATATATAAATGTAACTAATGTATCTCCTTCGTAAAAGATTTCTCCATAATGGCCATGAACAGTAGCTCCTGGAGTGGCCAAATAGGGCTTAGCCGATCTTATAACTAAGGAGTCAACATGAACAATTATGATCTGACCAGATTTTTCTACGTGTGGTTCGTATTTGAATAGACATACATTTTCACAAAAAAATTGTCCAAGACGAATTTTTTTAGATGTCTCTTCCCAATAATCGTGATGGAGAAAGTGCCAATTCAAATGGAATGGATTCAAAATGATGTTACTGCATGGATCGGGGTTATAAATCCTCCTATTTTCATCTATTAAACAGTATTTAAGTACTTGAAGTACTTGGAAAGTCTGTTGAAAATTGTCAAGTAGCAAATATTTCTTTAACAAGATCTGATTATAAGTTATTAAATGGTAAGATGAATAGAAATTTGCTATTTTAGGTACAATAGTGCCTAAGGGACCCAGCAAATCCTTAATTGGGATTATGGGATCCGATTCTTTTGTCATATTGTTATATTTTGAACCATTGAATGGGCCAATTCGAAAACAATTGGATGATGACAAAATTATCAAAGATTGGCATTCCTTATTTCGATTTAACAATGTACCAATAGTACCTTGATGTTGGGTAAGTGATTGAATCCTGGCCTTGTAAAAAAAAGGATTGATATTTGTGCGATCTAATCCATTATCGGAAATCAATCCGGAACTTGCCCTATCATATCTTTTTCCGGTATACGAAATAGTGGACTTGACTAACTCAATTCTTATGAAATCTCGAATCAGATCATTTGTTCTTACCTCAACAAAGGAAGCGTGAACCTCTTCCGGAGAACCTTTTTGCTCTTGATCCCAATTCAATACTAAGCAAGTCCGAACTAATTGAATACTTGTGTGAGAAATTCCTCGAATTGACTTGCCATTTCCATGAAGGATATAATTGACAACTCTAAGTTGGACATTATCCTTTTCCCGCAGGAGATCTTGAGGAAAAAGTGTTGCTAAATTTATGCCATCAGCTATTTCATATGTGACTACGGGTCGAACCAAAACAAAATACTTTTTCTTGGTAGGTGTGATCCGTTGGACATAGATCCAATTTTTCCATTTTTTTGATTCCTTAGAAATTTTTTTTTCTGTTTCCGGTGGTATCAAAATGCCGCTGTGCCTGGATATCTTATCTGCCT
>NW_027020805.1:17500-27500 GCF_036884655.1 Musa acuminata AAA Group
TCTTATAATGAAACGTATAGGGCTTTGTCACCTCTCCAACTATCTCTCCATTAGGTAAAATTTTGTTGGCCCAAGCCTTTATTTGTTGAGGAGAAACTAGTCCAATTCGAAGTTGTTGATGTTTATACCGGTCAATCATAGAATAGAAATTCTGATTCATTCAGATCAAGCTTCCTTCCTATTAATCTGGAAGTTCTTCTCAGATACAAGGAAATGATTCAGTTCTAGAGCTAAAGATCGTAGTTCTCGAACGAGCAATCGAAAAGATTCTGGAGCATCTTCTGGGTTAGATACTCTTCCTCCAATGATCGTAGCACCAAGTACTTCTTGACGAGCTCTAATATGATCAGATTTATAAGTAAGCATCTCTTGTAAAATATGAGCAACACCAAATCCCTCTAGAGCCCAAACTTCCATTTCCCCTACTCGTTGTCCCCCTTGCTTCGCCCTTCCTCTAAGGGGTTGTTGTGTAACAAGTGCGTAATGTCCACTAGAACGTCCATGGATTTTATCATCAACTTGATGAATTAATTTTAAAATAGGACTTTCCTATTAGAACAGGTTGTTCAAAAGGATTTCCTGTTCTTCCATCAAATATTCTGCTTTTTCCCGGATATTCGGGTTCAAATACCCATGGATTTTTTGTTTGCTTACTGGCTTCATATAATTCGGAAAACACTAGTTTTCTCGAAGCCTCTTGCTCATATCTCTCATCAAAAGGTGCTATTCTATAATGTCTCTTTAGCAGATCCCCCGCTAACCCGAGCGAGCATTCAAATATCTGTCCCACATTCATTCGTGATGGTACTCCTAATGGGTTGAAGACCATATCAACAGGTGTTCCATCTTGCAAATAGGGCATATCTTGTCTAGGCAAAATTTTTGAAATGATACCCTTATTCCCATGTCTTCCAGCTACTTTATCACCTACTTTGATTTCACGTTTCTGTGAAATATATACACGAATCATTTCTGAATTATAACAGGAACCCCCCTTTTTCCGGATCCATCTCACATCAATAACGCGACCTCTTCCGCCTATAGGTAGTTTTAGAGAAGTTTCTTTTGCAGTGGATACCTGAATTCCAAGTATGGCTCGTAATAATCTATCCTCTGGAGCATACGACGATTCGTTTGCTGTCTGAGGTGTTAATTTACCTACTAAAATATCACCTGTTTCTACCCAAGATCCCAGCATCACAACTCCATTTCTGTCTAAATTGCGGAGTAAATGAGCCTCTAGATGTGGTATTTCCTTAGTGATTCTTTCAGGTCCTTGGCTTGTCACATGAGTCTGAATTTCATATTTCCGGATGTGAAAAGAAGTATAAATATCTTCATATACCAGACGTTCGCTAATTAGTACTGCGTCTTCAGAATTGTAACCCTCCCATGGCATATAAGCTACTAATACGTTTTTTCCTAAAGCAAGTTCCCCCCCAACTGTAGCCGCACCGTCCGCTAAAATTTGTCCTTTTTTAATGCATTTACCCCGCGGAACCTGAGGTTTTTGATGCATACAAGTATTTTTGTTGGAACGTTGATAGATAACTAATGGAATACTTATACTTATAGTAGTGTCCCCATTACTTGATAAAATGATCTTGTGAGGGTCAGTATAAATGATCTTTCCCTCGTGTTCGGCTATAGCGGAAACCCCCGAATCCAGAGCCGTTTGGCGTTCCAGTCCAGTTCCAACAATGCACCTCTCGGACTGAGAAAGCGGAACTGCTTGGCGCTGCATATTAGAACTCATTAAAGCCCGATTCGCATCATTATGCTCGATAAAAGGAATGAGGGAAGCTCCAATAGAAAAATATTGGAAGGGAAAAATACTTCTAAGATGAATCTGTTCCCATGCAATAGTCAGGAACTCTTGACGGTATCGGGCTGGAACAACCTGTTCTTCCTGAATACCCCGATTCAAGGCCAAAGAATTTCCCGCTGCTACCATATAATATTCATCTCTATTTGGTGATAAATAAACTATCTGTGCCTCTTTTGATCTTTCAGATATTTCATAAAATGGACTCTCTATAGATCCCCAATGGCCAATCCTCACATGAATGGCTAAGGATCCAATAAGTCCAACATTGATTCCTTCGGACGTGTCAATTGGACAAATACGTCCATAGTGGCTAGGATGAATATCTCGTATCCGAAAACTAGCAGTTCGCCCCGTCAATCCTCCAGGACCCAAATAACTCAATTTTCGCCCATGAACGATTTGTGTCAATGGATTAGTTCGATCCAAAACTTGAGATAAAGGATGTAGGCCAAAAAACGATTCATAAGTGGTTGTTAATGAAGTTGAAGTTACCAAATTTTGAGGAGTCGGTATCAATTTATGCCGAATTGCTCCACATATAGTTCCTCGAACCGCATTTTCTAAACGAACAAGAGCCAGTCCGAATTGATCCTGTAACAGATCCGCTATAGAACGAATCCGTTTATTTTTCAAGTGATTCATATCGTCAAGTGTACCCATTCCAAATTTAATTCCGATCAAATGATCCGCAGCAGCCAATACATCTCGTGGTAATAAAAATGTATTGTTCTGAGGTATATCAAGATTCAGTCTCCGGTTCATATTTCGTCGACCAATCCTTCCTAATTCACATCTTTGTTGAAAAAATTTCTTTTGTAATTCTTTACATAAAGACTCAGAAAATACCGGATCCCCGCCTACACAAGCAAATTGTTGATAAAATTCCAAAATAGCATTTTCTTTTGACCCAATCTTTTTTTTCTCCTTATCATTCGGGAAAGACAAGAAAATTTCAGGGTAACAAACATTATCTAGAATTTCTCTTAGATTCGAACCCATAGCTGATGATAGAATTAGAATAGATATTTTTTGTTTCCTACTTACACGGGCCCATATCCTTGCTTTTCTATCAATTTCTAATTCCGATCTTCCTCCCCAATCTGATATTATTGTGCTGGTATAGACAGAAATTCCGTTATGGTCCAATTCTGAACGGTAGTAAATACCAGGACTTTGCAATATTTGATTGATCACAATTCTGTATATTCCATTTACTATAAAGGTTCCCAGGGAATTCATTAGGGGAATGTTTCCAATAAAAACGGTTTGTTCTTGCATATCTCTACCGGTTTTCCAAATTAATCCCGCGGGTACATATAATTCAGAAGAATATGTGAGTGATTCATACACAGCATCTCTTTCGTTTATCAAGGGTTCTACCAATTGATATCTTTCCACAAATAATTTAAATTCAATTTCTTGATCTGTATCTTCAATTTTTGGAAACTTATGAAATTCTTCCGTCAAGCCCTCATTAATGAACCTACAAAATCCCTCAAATTGGATCTGACTAAATCCAGGTATTGTGGACATTCCCTCATTTCCATCATTCCGGAGCATCTTAATCTTAAGTTTCCTGTTTATTGAAAAATCCCATTATTAGCTCACTATTTATCGAACCATACGGATCGATCTAGCAATGATGGAATGTATATTCTGTTTACTGAATCACATGAAATTTTAGCCAACTCCATATACCATATATGTATTTCATACGTATGAACGGAAATGAGACAGAGGAATGAAGAGCATTTTCGACGCAAGTTCGAATTTGCGACAGGTACAACAGGAACAATATAGAGTTTCCCTTTTTAGCATACTTAATTTTATTTGAGTTTCATTTCATGTTCAAAAAAAATTTCGAATTATTTTTTTGCTAGTAGAATATATAGAATATGATTGAATTGCGTAATAGGAGTAATATTTATTAAGTGCATGCCAATATAGCTATCTACCTGTCCGCATATCACATCTTTTATCGTAATTTCACTTGTGGCAACAGAAGTCAGGTCGCACTATATCATAATTCCTATTTTTTCTATTGCATATAGAAAATGAAAAAAGAAGGCACGACGATTCTCTATAGGGATATGGGATATGTACATAAGAGCGGTATCTGTGTAACAATTTCTGTTTTGAGGTTTACATATACACATATATATTGTTATAATTTATATTGTTATAATTGAAATTGAAAAAGATTGATTATTGAAAATAATTGATACTGAATTAGTCATAAATCAATTTGATTTTGTTATGCCATTAAGGAAACGCAACAATTTGAGATACAAATTGAAGAACCTTTCGCTAATTCAAAACAACAAAACAAATAGTTAATGGTTCCAATTTGCCCTGAATTTTTCAGTCTTTGACCAGAAATCTATTTTTTATCTTATTTGGATCGAATTTGGTTTGGCGACATGGCCAAGTGGTAAGGCGGGGGACTGCAAATCCTTTATCCCCAGTTCAAATCTGGGTGTCGCCTGATCAACAAAAAACTTGGGATTTCTTATTCTGCTGATTTAACTCGACGAATTCTGTCCCCGGAGAAGGAGAGGCAAAAGGATAAGCCTATCGATACTTTATTTTTAGAATCTGTAGTTCTATAAAGAAAGTCAATTTTTTTAAAGAAAGTCAATTTTTTTCTAAAAATCCGGGCTTTGGGTGTGGCCCAAACCGGTACAAATAGGGATGAAGTAAGCCTTACTTATTAATATGATTATGATTTTAATATGATTATGATTGGTTCGGACATTTATTTTATAAGTAGAATAAATAAATAGTGAAAGTAAATTCTGGGATTCAAAACTACGAAAGTAAGAGGTCGGAAATCTTGGTATCCAAAGGTTCCTAAAGGACACTCCATTTTTGCTACTAGGATTGAAGAAGAGATTGTACGAAAGACTATCAAGAATTCCTAATTATTTTACACTACCACCGTTGTGTCTACTGACTCTGTCTGGAATTCGATTGGATAGGCTGATGGGAAATCAATTTAGAAGTTGTGGAAAGGACTGAAGATACTTTGTATCCAGACTCACGAGAGTCTCTGAGTACTCAAACATTCAATCAGGATAGTTGGTCGGCTCTTATTGAGTAAAGAGTAAAAGTAAAAGTTGAAGAAACAAAAAAATTTCTTTGCCCGTGTAGGAATTTCTTTGCCCGTGTAAGATAGGGGGATTACGAAAAAAAGAAAGAATGTATGTAATACTGGTGATGGTGTCTCCCCATTCTTTCACAAAAAAAACAGTAAGGCTTAGATCAAATAGGAAATAGAGGTATCTGATAGATAGTTATCTATCTTGATGGTATATTTTGATGTCTTTTGCTTATGAAAAAGGGTAACAAACAATAGGTCTTAGTACTCCTACATGTTCCATTGGGATAGGAGTATTCCTTTGTTATTTCATTTTCCGAGAAAAGGTGTGTGTATTGTATTTATGCTTAATGCTTCCCGATTCTACCAGAAATCTTATAATCTTGTTACGAGTAGATTCATTGGATTGGTTCATCAATAGCCTTAAGTTAAGTCAGAATTCCATTTTGACTCTGCGCCATTGATTCCACTATGATTATTGATCAATAATGGAATAATTCCTTCATAGAGATAGGAGACATAATTTATATGGATATAGTAAGTCTCGCTTGGGCTGCTTTAATGGTAGTCTTTACATTTTCCCTCTCACTCGTAGTATGGGGAAGGAGTGGACTCTAGGGGTACTACTAATCGAGTAATCGATTGAGTAATTGAATTCTATCAATTGTTTAATTGATCGTTTTGCAAAGCTTTAAAAAAAGAATGTCTCTGTTTCAAAATTATACTGAAATACAGTAATGAATAAGAAAATACAATAATGAATAATAACCATTCGATCAAAGAATGAATGATTACTATAGTTGTATTTCGAAACCTAAATCTACGCATGATAGGAAATTTTTTCCAACCGAATTCTTCCTAAATATTCTATTTTGATAAACCAGCTCTTACCAGAATTATGGATATTACAAAAAGAAAAAATCTGAAATTGGTTTTTTCTTTTTTTCTTTATTTGTTTCCCTCTTTCTTTACTTTTACTGTTCTAAGAGAAGAGAAAGCCGTTCCGCTATTCTAATTATATTAGATTACGACAATACATACTTTCTATTGGAAATGACTAGTTGTTGTCCAAAGAGGTTCTACACATAATAAGATTAGATCTTTCTTCCGTTGAGCGATCCACATATCGCGCATTTCACCTTTTTTTTAGACTCCTAGAGATTTTTTTATGCTTTTTTTGACTCATCTCATGTCATGTTTAAGCATAAAAAATTGGGAAGGTCTACTCTATTAATCTACTTCTTTTTCAAATCTGAAGAAGTTATCATGGAATAGAACTCCGCAGATCATCTGTTAATAGATCAAGCAATGACTTCTTGAGATGGGAAATCTAAAAAAAGAAAAAGATTCTTTTCTTTGGTTTCGTTTTCTTTTATCTTTTTTTTTATTTAATTTATAGTAGAATATGCCCATACTCTTTTTGTCTTGCTCCATTGATTCCTTTGATAGATCTCGGGACCTATACCTATATATATATAAATTCTAAGAAAGCCAGGAATTAGAAGAGTTGGTCTTCAATTATTTTGAATTGATCGAAATCCACACAAGTAAATGTAGCCAAAAAAATAATAGAATTGGACTGTTATTTTGATGTACTATTTAGATATACATCTAATCTATGTACATACATATTGTATATTGACCTAGATATAGGCTTTCTCTATATAAAAGCCTATATCTGTATACAGTACAACTTTCTATGAAAATCATTAATAGGATAATAAATACTATACCATACTATCTCGGCTCAGATACTACTATCTCAGATACTTATTATCTCAGATACTTATGATTCCAGACAGATCATTTCATTTAAGACTTGGAGTTTGAATCCGTTTCTTTCATTTATTCAATCATTGATAAGAACTAATAAATCAAGTTTCAGTCAAATTAATCATTTTGACTGACTGTTTTTACGTAGATGATAAGTAAAAAGGCAGTAGGAACTAGAATGAACAGTGCAGTAGCAATAAATGCGAGAATATTTACTTCCATAATCTCATTGTTTTTTTACTTCGCAATAACTCGGGATCTAATCCCATAGAGATGAGAAATTTGATTCCTGTAAATTCAATGGGATGAATTGCATCCTGATGATACTGAATCGGATCAATATTATGAATAACAATATCTGATCTATCAAATCGATTCATCGTCGAGAATTGAATAGTATAACATAGGAAGATCCTTTATCCATACTAAATCTGAAATGGGATTCCTGATCCAATAAAGAATCCCATTGAATTTTCATCCTTTTCCACTTTTTCTTTTCTATAAATAACCCTACCGTCTTCCTTATATACTCCTCCTTCGTTATACTTATACATACAATTATGTACATACAATTATGAGGTATTATATGACTGGTATTCTATGAATCACACACAGATCCAAAGAGTAGAAGTGAGATGGAAAAAGGACGGGTTAAGTATAAAAGATCTAATATAATTCCAACAAATTTAATAAAAAGGAACGTTGCTTGGTCTTTTCTTTTATTTGATTAGTATCTCTTTCTTCGATTGGGACTGGAAGGCATACATCAAAAATTCAGTGTGCAATTTAAATGAGAATGAGATAGATTGTTTCCAATTAGTCATTGAGGATACACAAACAAAGTCGAAGCTAAAAAGGGTTGTCGTTTAACCTGACAAGTACTCTGTCGAGGTAATTATGTTAAGTTCATTATGTATTGTACAATAAACGAATACAATTTGCGTATGTACTCTCGGTAAAAATAGGAGCACTCTATTCTATTTCATTTATCAAGAAAATCGAAAAAGAAAGTCAGACGAGTATCTCTTAAAATACTAAATATAGGAATACCACCGATTGTACGAATCTATATATGTTATGTCTCTCCCTTATCACTCGGCACTAGTGGAAGAAATGGAAATTCCTGTATTTGTCTGATGATAAATGCGAAATGAAAAACAAAAGAAATAAGGATCTCCACTGGGGATTAGATCTTGCCCCCTGTCTCCTTTTTCACGGAAAATAGATAAATTCATTTCTCCATTCATCGGTCGGATCCTAGTTCGGGACTGACGGGGCTCGAACCCGCAGCTTCCGCCTTGACAGGGCGGTGCTCTGACCAATTGAACTACAATCCCAGCGAGGTGTATGGTATACATATTCTTAATGGTTTCAGAAAAACATTTTCTTCGTCGCGTTGTAACAGAGACACGAATGATATACTAACTGATATCATATACACATAGAACACATAGATATGGACTATAGTGAAAGTGACACGGATTACTAGTAACCTGTGTTTATTTTATTTTATTGCCAAAAATAGATAATCAACCTTTCATTGAGAAAAAACGATTTTTCCTTTCATAATCTTTGCTTTGATTAAGTATTATGAATCTAGATCGTTAGAAAGAAAAGATCAGAACGAATGAGAAAAACATGGATAGAGAAACAAAAATGGACTCTTTCTCTTTTACGGATCAGGTATTTTTGTTTCTGGGGGACAAATTGGTTATATCATTGGTTATATCATATTCATGGAGCGGCGAATTTTTGGGCCGAGCTGGATTTGAACCAGCGTAGACATATCGCCAACGAATTTACAGTCCGTCCCCATTAACCGCTCGGGCATCGACCCAGGAAGAATTCCTTCTAGGCTTATTGATAATCCATGATCAACTTCCTTTCGTAGTACCCCCAGGGGAAGTCGAATCCCCGCTGCCTCCTTGAAAGAGAGATGTCCTGAACCACTAGACGATAGGGGCATATCCGCCCAACTGTCATCATACTATGATGATAGTATGAGTAGTTTTTTGGAATTGTCAATATAATCTAATGATATGACTAGATCTGAACACTCTTTTCTACTTTTATGTTATGATTCCATAGAATTTTGTTTTGGATTTGATGGTTCATGAATGAACCATCCCATACTATTTTATATAGCGAAAGGAGGTACAGGACTCCGTCAGTTCAGGCAGTGATTGGTCCGACAGAACAGAAAAGGGGGTAGAACCCCACTTAATTTCTTTTCTTCAATTTTAACTCATTAATTTTAACTTAACTCATTGCTTCGTTCATTGTTCAGATAAAATATGCCTATCACTATCTCACATTAAGTCAGAAAATTAAAAAACGATAGAAATTTTCCTTTTTTCTTTTTTATTTTTTTATAAGAATTCGGTTCAGGGTACGAATACCCTCATCACATGATTCAAGAAAATCTATCGAATCTATGTCGATGTCAGATTGGTACATGTATCAATCAAGTGAATCTTGTTTTGATGAGTCAGTAAAGGTAAACAAGCGGGGTCGGTCTTGAAACAATTCACTGCATTATTTTTATCAAAAAAAAAAATAAAAAATTTGCCCACTTTTTACTTTTGGGGGGTAAATCAAATTGATTGCTCCTAAATGAACTATGTATATATTATGTGCATATATGTATATATCATGTACATATATTATGCAGTAGACTCATAATGGAAAAAGGCTATAATTCATGAATCGAATAAAACAAGCCCTTTTAACTCAGTGGTAGAGTAACGCCATGGTAAGGCGTAAGTCATCGGTTCAAATCCGATAAGGGGCTTTTTCCACTAAACTAAAGTTTGAGTCTTTGTTTTTCGGTGGAGAATAGAGATTTCTTTTTATTTCTAAAAAGAAAAGGGTAACCACCATTATAATGACTTCTGATTATTACGAGTTATAGTTAAAAAGTGAAACATTATTCATTATTATTAGTATAAATAATAATGAATAATTGTAGTTATTAGAACTAGTCTACTCTGTACTGACAAAGTAGTCCTCTTCATGTCTAATTATTCAAATTTTTGTTTTTGGACAGGAATATTCTAGATGTCCAATCGCTATTATGAATCGCCAAACCAAAGTATTCTTACTTCTCCATTGTTTTTATCAAACCCAGCATCAAATTCTAAATCAAGAAAAAGTAAGTGGACCTAACCCATTGAATGACGACTATATCGGCTATTCTGATATTAAAATTCGATATAGATGAAATTGTACAAGCGGATTTTTTTATTTCCTTAGACCACGCAAGTCAGGAATTTGTCGATATTTCCGATTTAATGAATCTTCTT